>NW_008594294.1:54893-71225 GCF_000691845.1 Merops nubicus | reverse complement strand
CAGCCCTGGCACGGCACAGCCGGGACAGCATGAATCTCTGAGTTAAGTCAGTGTTCACAGATGAAAATGAAAGAGTTAAAGAATCCAGCTTGTAGAGGTGAGTCATAAGGATGATGTAAACACAAATGGTAAATACGGTTTTGGGATAGATCAAGTTCAGAATGTTCAACAAGGCCAGTGTCTCGTTGGAGAGAATACCGGTATGTACTCATAGGTAACAGGGATACAGGTGAGAATTAATAAGCACAGAAACCGGTTGTTATTCTTGAGGGCAGCACTGTCACTCAGAACAAAACAGAAAAGCTGGGGGAGTAGGCTGACAGGAACATGACTGAATTCTAGTAGAACTAATGCAAAGTCCTGCCCCTGGGATGTAAGAGCTCCTGGGCAGAGATACAAGTTCAGAACTGATGACTAGAGAGCCACTGTGGAGAAAAGGCGCTGGAGATTCTGGGGGATAGTGAGCTGAACATAAGGCAGCAGTTTGCCTTGACACGAAAGGTATCAGCAGCATCCTGGGCTGTATTAATGGGCGCACAACCAGTAGATCAAAGGAGGTGATTATCTCACTTGGCAACACTCATTAGACCTCATCTAGATACTGCATCCAATTTGGCACCCATGATATAAGCCATCAAAACCCAGGAAAGTTCATCAAACGGTCTCTAAGATGGTATGAGCAGTGGAGCGTATGCCTGAGACTGAAATCAGTGAGTTTCAGACTGATCCTAAGGAGAAAAGTTTTTTTCCCCATGAGGACAAGAAAGTAGTGGAGCAGGTTGCCCAGAAAGGTTATGTAGTCTTCATCTTTTGATCTTCAGAGGTTTTCAAAACTGAGGTGGATAAAGCCCCAAGCATCCTGTTCTAACCTCAAAAATGTCTCTGCTTGAAGCAGGTGGTTGGACTTGGATATCCTGAAGTCCCAACCTGAATTATCCTATCATCCTCACATGAATAAACAAGAAAGAAATTATTACTGGAAAATGATTATTTTTCTTTCCCACACGTAAAACAAACAGAATGTGTATAAACACCTGGGATTGTTACAGCAGTGATATTCTGTAACAATTTGTTCATTAAACAAGCACCAGTAAAAAAAGCTGACTTGTTTGCCTGAGTATTATTTCTATATTCATTTGTCTTTCAATACAGTCATATAGATTTAGTTTCATCTGAATCTAAATTTTCTGCAAGTTGTTTGAAAATATTTTGCCTCAGAACCACCATTGATATATTTGGGGGGAAGCCTACAAAAAAGAACCACTCAGGTATGTAAGATCATGACTCTATTTACCCAACTGTAACTCACTACATGAATTTGGTATACCCTGGGAAAACATCCCAAGCACAGGTAATTCTTTTGGGGAAGGCTTACTGAAAGATCAGATAAAGCAAAGAAATTGCTTCTTTCTAGCCAAGGAAAAAAGAAATAGAGATGAATTCCTAAGAGCTTTATATCATTATAAGGCATTTAGGGCAGGATGCCAGAAGATGGTAGTGGCCTAGGCAGTGATCACTAATTGGCTTTAGATGCAGAGAAAGTCAGATAGTTTGGCCTCAGCTCAACGGATCAAAGAGGCCCATAGCATCTTATACAGAGCATCTAAGTTTGAAAGCAATAAATGGAAATAGAAAATTGAAATCAATAAGCCCACAGAGGATGAGAGAAACACATAACTGATCTTCTAGCACCATACCAAAGGTTGAAGGCTGAGCCCAAGCTGGAGTCATTACACATGTAGTCAGCCTGCCAGCTGGGACCTGGACACCTCGGCTTGTTGGGCAAAGGCGTATCCTATTCTCCTCGGTCCATTTTGCCAGTCACAGCTGAACTGGAGAGACAACTGGTGTGAATTTGTTTTGTCCAGAGCAGCCACAAGTGTGTGTGTGCAAGTCTGTCGAACAGAACTTGTTATCTATCCCCAATAGCCATCCTCCTCACTAAATGAATGTTTGATTTTATGTCACTGAGTGATGTGATTGTGTTCTTGCTGAACGATTGAAGACACAGGAGTTCACCTGTGATACTAGTGCTATTAGCTGTTCATTTCAGTGATATTTGCTATGCAGAAAACAAACAAGAAAATCAGCCACCTTTAGTGCATGGAAAGAACCATAGAAAAATTAATATATAATCAGAAATTAGTTTACCATAGGTGAACACCAACAAGAAAATGTCACTATGGTTTAGGTCTGTCATGGTTAATCTTTTTCTGAAAGCTTCATTCCATATGGGGACAAAGTATTTACTACACTTTTTAGTTTATCAACAAAATAATTAAATATGCAATATAATAAATATTGCAGACATTTCACCAAGTGCTTAGCACAAACGCAGTAATATTGCCAAACACATAGTCCACTTTGGAAGGCATATTCTTGTGACAGACATAATAAAAAGTGAATGCAAATAGAAAATAGAAAATCAATTTTTATTGTGTATGTTGGATAGTTTTGTTTCCACAATTTGTTAATGAGTTGTGATATACTTTTGACTACAGAAAACACTTCTAGCTCTCTCTAATTACTTAAAATAGGAAATGGTTCAGAATTAGAGATACCATATTGTCCAGCTTGTTGACTGTTGGTTTTCGGAATACAATAACTTTTCTTTCTCACAGTGAATTTTATTTTCCCTTTCTTTAACAGTAAGAAATATAAATCAGATAGAATAGACCTGCTATAATATAATATTTAATATTTTCAGAGGTTCAATTTGTTAAGAACTTCTCATTTTTATCAAATAACTGCAGAAAGGCATCAAACATCAGAATTAGTCATAGAGGTAGAATTTCTCAAAAATGTGTTTCTATTCTTCATGAAGCTGATTCTGTCTCTCCAGTGGGAGCTCTGTCATTGACTTGAATAGGTATGAAACCAAGCATGTTGAAGGAAACTTAGGTAGCTGAAATGCTCTGTTAATGGATAATACAGTTAGAGATAAAAAACCCCTCAGAACTAAATCCCTAGCCATTCTTCAGAACTCCAGCAAGTTACCAACTGGTGAGTCTTTGTTCATTCTCTGAGATATCCATGCAAACTGTTTTAGAAAACCTAGATTCACAGCTACCAAAATTTGGAATCTCTGGCTTGACAAGATTATACCATGAACACAGAAACCAATTCTGTTCTCAGTGATTTAAATTATTTCCTTCTTCCTTCTTCTGTATACTTAAAACTATTTGTGAACATTGGCAAACTCCGAATTAATATTGTTAAACTTAGAATGACTTGGAAGGAACAACATAATAATTTTGGCATAAGTACTGCTAGTATTGCAACATGTATTCCTGTAGTTTTTTACCAGAAGAACATTTGGCTGGTATTTAGTACATTTTTCAAATGGAAGCTATGAAAGTCAGGTGAAAAGTAGGCACTTTAACTCCCTCTTTGTCTCTTGTGCACATTACTGAAGCTGCTTAAAATGACGTTACACCTGTTGGGTCTAATGGGTCCAAACTGACACATTTACCCCAAACCATGGTTTGACTGACATCAGTGGCATTCACATTAGCATGTTAGCTCAGGTCAGCAGCGCATTTGTTTTTAAAGACTCTCTGATTTGTGCCTTCTCCTACTAGGAGACAAAAGTCTCTCAGATGAAACTGAAGTGGAAGATGTGTTACAGGGACACAAATTAGAGCTCTCCAATCAGTAACACCACCTAGCCCATGGGGCCTGAGCAGAGCTTATCCCAAGGTACTCTCACCCTCTCCTCCAGAAGGCAGACAATGTAGGTGCTGGGTGCCCAACCCAAATTTACTTCTACTGAGCAACACTATTTGATAATGTAAAAATAGCCTTTTCTTTTACAGTCAGGACAGACAGTTGGTGAAAACACCAAACTGGAGTATTAGTAAGTAATATGCACTTTGTACACATGAGTGTTGGGAGGGTTAATTCCCTATAACATGGTATTCTATGAAAGCTGATCAGGTGCATAAAAAGAAATTACACTGACACTGGATCCAGAGAGCAAAATTGAGACTACAGCCTATTACAGCCTAGAAGCTGCCTCTGCAAGTGATTCTGCTCTCTTCATTAGAGCCATTCACAGGAACTGAAGGATGTGCTTTCATAGGAGTTGGATGTGTGCAAGAAATCTGAAGAGCAGACACATCTTTGTTTCAGTTAAATAGAAGTCAACATGTTTCTAAAGTTATATAAATACTAGACTTGTGGTGATAACAAGCAACACCATTCCTTCCAGAATTCATCCAGATTTTTTCTTCCCTTCCAGCAATGTCTCACTCCATATCTTGAAATTTCTAGTACTGACATTGTTACCTGCTCTGAGTGGCAAGGTCATCAGCTTTCCAGGGACTGCAGAAGCAGAAAGAGTCAGATGAAACTATCTGCCTGTTTCTGCAGTTCATCCTGCCTCTAGAGAATTTCTAAAAAGTGTCCTTTGATATTTGTATCTGTGAGTTGGGCATATACAACTCTTGGACTAGATATCATTATACCTTTTAGACAAAAAAAAAAAAAAAAGGCAAATTAAAGGGACCTTGAAATTTAAATCATTTGTATAAAGGTAAAGAGAAATAGCAGTTCCTTCTTCCAAGGTTTAGATATCAATGCCTTCAATACATAAAGTTACAAAAACAGAGGGTTTTTTTTTTGTATATATATATATATATATGTATCTGAAGTTAGACAAACAACCTTCCATCAGTAGATTTTCCTCTAATCATACATTATGATACGTTAAAATTTTGTCTCTTCTCTGTTCATGAGAGCTATGAAGTGGAGAGAACTCAGGTGGATATTTACACTCTTTTAGTAAAATCAGGGAGAAACTTTTATACCATCAATTTGTCCACTCAGCTGTTACCTAGTCAGCTGATCCACTCAACTGACATGATTGTTTATCTCACACAAAGGCCACCCTCTGTGCCCCTCTTTGTTGAGATAAAGTCAGCTTTCCTTACAACAGCTCTGGTCAGTCAGGCCCTACATTATTCCCTGAGCTTCATGGGCACATCACCCTTGCCCATCTCCTCTGAGACTTATTCTGTTGTGGGGGTTTATTCCTCAGTCACCCAAATGCATAACTGGGATAACAGTTATAGTTTAGCTTAATTTAGTTTAGCTTAGTTTAATCTGGCTTGGCCTGGGCATCCCCAGCAGCCTTTACAGGAATGTTTTCAAATAGCTACAACACATATCTAATATAGATAAGTAACTAACACCTTTAATAAAGATAGTAAAAAGATGGATAATAATATGAGACCAACAATATGTCACTGGAAATAAAACCTCAGCATACCATTTTATTCTGCTGGAGCTTATGCAAATAAAATGTAGAAGGAAAGGCCAATTGTAAATATGAATTAGTAACAGCTATGGAAATGCAAGTGTGTTGAAGGGCTGTTTTTGTACAGATTAAGTGCTATTTCTTCATAATATTTACTACCTGTAAGTCAAAACTGCTGTAAGCTACCTAAGGAGCAACGATATAACAGAAAGGGAGTGTGAATCTCAGTTAAAAGAAGCAAGGTAAAATGAGAAATGCTTTGGTTAACCTTGGTTCTTCTCATGAGTGCAGAAAATACCTTATCATGTGAATGGGGAGGAGAAAAAGACCAACACTACCATGTGTCTGTACTCTAACTGATTGAAAGCTAGGAAAGGAGAAACGGATTGATGTCTTTTTTGCTTCATATTCTTTGAAGTGTTTTATTTTAAGAACAGGTACTGACCATACTGCTGTATCTTACTTGATAAGTAATTTGAACGTTGACTGAATTACAGTTCTAAAATGCAATGGTTTTGAGTGATTGCTAGTTTGGAAATCAGAGCAGAATCTTCCTTTTGGCAAAAAAAAAACTCCAAACAGTATGGTGCCTACTTGTTTGCTTTTCCTTTTCATCTCCACATCCACTTCAGAAAAATCCATATATTTCACAGTATACAGCCCCGTTTTTTGCACAGATTTCATTGAAGTGAGACAATGAAACTGTTAAACAATTGCATAGTTCCTAAAGAGGTAGTTTGAGGTGCATTTGATCTAACTTAATGTGCCTCACAGAAACGACAAATTGGATTAATATTGCTTGTTCATGCTTGAAGCACAGAAAATTGCTCAAAGGCAGATGGAGAGGGAGCAAAAAATCTAAAAAGAAAATTCCCAGTGGAAATAAGGGGTTTCAGAGTTCAATTTGGTTTCTTCTAAGATGTAGTCTCAAGATGCTGAAGTGAGTAACTCACATGAAAGATATATGAGTATTATATAGCTTGACTGTAGTACTGAATTTTTTAGAAAAACACCAGAAATATGAAAATCAAGATTTGTGTAACTATATAATTTATCTTTATTTGAAACTAATTAAATACCTGAAAACTGAAAATAGAAAGAAGACATAGAATAGAACCATAATACCAATTATCTATATTCCAGTTGGCTATTATTAATAGTTTTATGATTTAACTTGCCTGTGAGAGAGAAGAATATTTATCACTTCAGGATAAATGGAACACAATCGTGTTTGCAGCATTCTTCAGTTGTGCAAGATATACTCTGTGGATATTAGAAGTGAATAGCATTTTGTTGTCTATAGGTTTTATCTATGAGCTGATGAAAAGATAAATGCCTAGTTATTTGAATCATACTGTCTATAAATAGTTCAATTCTTCAGTCTCCATCATAACAGGAGATAACAGTAATTATGAGTAAACCAAACAGAGTACTTGTTATACATTTTGCTGGACTTAAATGCCATAAATTATACTAAGGTTCCTTATCACTGCATTTTTGAATGCTATACTACATTAATTTTCTGGCATTTTTTCTTCTGTCCTTGTAGCACAAATAGTTTAAGGAAGTGAATAACCCAGTTCAACATTAGGTGTCCAAAGGCTGTGTGTTTAAATATGTAATGGTCACCTCAGATGGTCTGAACATTTCCAAAGTGCAGTTTATGTAACTTTAGCTGCTTATTTTAAAATGAACAAAAATTATCCTATGATTACATCTTTCAAGTAACTATTAGGTGTCCTGAACACAAACTTTGAAGTAGTAATTCCATTTCTGAGTGTCCTCAATGAGGATTAACTTAAGCCTTTGTATACTAACAGTAAACTGTCAGCAGTTTTTCTGAAAGATATTTAGAAAAATATTATTTCTCAAATCCCAAATCAAAGCAAGTTTTTATACCTGTGTTCAGAGCTTTGCCTGATTTTGAATTTTTTCTTAGTTACGATTTGTGTATAGTGGGGAAGGGATAAGGTCATCATGTTTAGCCCCATTCATTGTTAGAAACCATAATCTGAAAATTTCTGAAATCTCATTAGATACTTTCAAGGAAAAATAAGCAGAGAACATACTATGCACATCCAGTTTGGGGTGCAGTATCATACCATTGTAAGTCTTATCAGGTGAACTGGAGATGAGGAAAAAAGGTAATTTTTTAATTACAATTCTCTCTTCTATTCCATAACTAGGGAATAGTTATCTTTGTGTCCAGGCATGAGGAAACTGGGGAATAACCTCCCTTTTTGCCAACCCATGAAAAGCACCATGGAATTATTTTAGTTTTTTGGCAGAAAACAGAATGATAAAAATAAGTCATAAATTTGATATGAAAAACAGTGCAACAAAAAAAATTGTGAACTTTTAGTGTGGGTTTTAGTTGAATAATGAACTTACAATTATTTCCTTCTAGAAACAAAGTCAAGATGTTTTACATAGCCAAAAAGACCATATAGGATGATCTTGAATCATTAATGAAGAAAAATGGAAAGTACATAAAAAACTATTATTTGAAACAACTGATAGGATATAACAGTCTTGTTACATTTTAATTGGAGCAAAATGAGGCAGAAGAAAACAATATAAATCATAAAATGCCTTGATTGCCTAGAGAGAAGAATGACTTAGGCATAACCTTATTTTAGCAGCTAAATATCACTGTGGAGATTAGTGTGTACATTTCCTATTATTTATTTGTCACAAAAGAGGAATGATTTGGGTCAGATCTCATTTGTAAGGAAGATCTATCTGTTTACATCAGAAAGAGTAAGGTCAGTTTGCCTTCTCCAACATTTTAAATCTAGACCTATGAATTGATTATATTCAGGAGTAGCTCTTACCTTGGGAATAGTGACAATAAGTAGCTGTTTTTGAGGACCTAAGGAGCAATAGCATGTCTGACTAATCTGAATGCTTAAATTTCTTACTCATGAGTGAATGTTCGATAGCCTGTAACAAATTTTTTAACCCTACCTCAGATTGCAGACTTTTCAAAACTGATATGTTTTTAGAGTCAGCAAAACCTACACTGTACACGTGGTGATTATCTTGACAGCATAGGAGTGAATGAGGAAAATACTGACTCTTATTCTTCTGTTGAATATAATGAGTAGAGAAAGAAAAGGAAAAATAAAATAAAATAAAATTTTGAGAGTAATTTCAGAATATCTCCTTCACTGATTGAAGTTTAAATCAGAAGGAACAAAAAATCCATAAAAATCCTCACTCCATTTCTGTTAGTTTTGGATTTTCTAAAAGTTTCTAGCTCATTTCCTGTAAAAGAGAGCTAAAAATATAAATAGCTTAAACATTTGTTAAGAAGTTAAGTAATTCTTTTTATCAACCACAAAATCGTTTCTGAAGGCATCATAGATTTAGTTCTTTACCAGTCTAGTCAATAAGGATTTAGCATTAACTTTCAAACTTTATATTCACAAGGCACCAAGAAGCTTCCTAAGCTTTCAATCCAATGAAGCCCAATTCTGCTTCTGTCATTGACTGATTTTGTTCTTTAATGCTGTGTGCAGAGCTTCTGCACTTTTACCACACTTGTAAAGTCTTTTCCCTCTTTGGATTCCCTGATTTCTAAGAACAGATGACCTCATTCTGAAGCTTTTCACTTGATCACTCTTTTTATGTGCACTCATAGGTATTCTCATTTTTAACTCCTTTATCATTTTTACAAAGAATGCAACTGAAAAGGCTTCTTTTAGTCAAGCTTGCTAATGGATAGTACAGTTAACAGCAGACAGATTTTATGTAGGATGATGGTATCAGCTTCATCTCTTTAGGAAAATAGGATGTAAATAGTTATTTTCATCTTCTATATAATGCCTTCCAGTTCACAAAAGACAGTTTAAACTCCAAATTAATGCACATTTCCAGGCAGCCTTATTCAGCTTATTTTGGTTTTGTAATAGTTCCTTAATAAAAGAAAAAAAAAATAAGAAAGAAAAGCCCAAGGTGGATATATGAATATATATGGTGTTTTATGTTCTAGTTGATTCTGATGCTGTCCATGTAAGTTTGGTTGTATATGACAGCTACACTTACACAATTTCTATCTTCATGCTCTTGAGTCAGACTGCAGATTCCTTACGTACAAAACATGGCAAATTAAAACACAGGATATATCTGAGCCACCATCTTCACCAATTTCAGCTGAAATTCACTGAGCCTTGAATTTCTTTTATTTACCAACCTTTTTTGTTACAGTTTTGAAATGATCTATGTGATAGCCTAGATAATAAAGTTTCCCTTTTGGAGTTTTCTGTGCCTTCCAGTTTACAAAATCTGATAGGCTATAATTTCTATAAACAATTAATTTGGAAGATAAGATAGATCAGTCAATTTTCCAGAAAACTGATGGCAAATACTGTTACTGATAGTTTCATGTGAAACGTGCATGTAGAAAATACTGTAAGAAGAAAACAATAATAGTAGAGGGGGAAAATTGACACGTTGTGGGATTTTTTTTGGGGTCTTCTAGTATGTTAATAGCACAGGGTATTGGCAACTATGTGTAGCATAAGAGCAAGAATTTTTTCCAGTTAAATTTACATGTCCTTATGGATACTGTGCCAGATGGCTGTTCAACACTTTTTCTTTCAAATTTTGTGTGGGAGAAAGCAAAAATTTGCAGAACTTTTTTTGTTTTTGTTTTGTTGTCTTACAGCAATACAGAGTTTTCTGATGTTGAAGGCTACACATTCTACAGGGCATTTTTTGCCAGCAAGATGTTTTTAGTAGATGAGTAAGACATGTTTTTAAAATGTCAACAAAGAGAAGACAAGCACTTAGTAATTTATAAGCATTTCTAATGATCTTTCAACATATGGCACTATAAACAAAGGCAGTTTTCTGACTTATTCTAGTGAAGAGACTATTGAACAGTGCTTTTAAATTATCTGAGTTAAAACGGTTGGTTTAGTCAAGAAACTGAGATGGAAAGAAAGAAGCCCTTTCATTTCCACAGCAGGGAAGTATTTTTTTTTTCTTGAAGTATGCAGCAGTCCTGTATAAATTCATGTGAGGGATGGCTGCTGTATTTGGGTACACTGCATTCTGTAGTAAAGGAGGAACATGTTGGACCACGTAGTAGGTGAGGAACATTAATAATTCCCATGATCCAGATGAGAAGTAGGGCTCCTATTCAGCTCTTGCAAGCGTAAGACACCAGACACTTTGCTTTGTCATAGTATGGTAGCCTGTCTTTAGTTCTAAGGTCTTGTTCATAAATTGCAGCTGATTCCCCAGTCAGAGATCAAATTAGATTGACCAGTCTGGCTTTGATATGTGACTGTGCCTCAAGTGAACGAAACCCAAGAGCAGAACAGGAGTGATCTGCATGAACTTATGCTTGGTTTTGCAGGTATACTACTCTTACTGTTGGAGAAATATGTAGCAGCATTTTATCTATGCACCCTGTTGAGTCTCTTAGCAAAAGCATACTGAGACAAGCTGAGACATCTCAGATATCAGGAGTATGTAAGGTAAGACTAAACATTTGGATTTAATCTGGATACTGTGTATTCAAAAATCAGCAACATTTGTACAGTTCTGAATGCAACTGAATTATGCTGAAGGGATGGTGGGATATATTCACTATGCAAATGTCCCAAGGACAAATGTTTCTAACTGTTGGATATTTGTAAGTGAGAAGGTCTCATTGTGAAATGCATGGGCAATTTACAAAAGTCTAAACTCCTCCAGCAGTATAAAATCTACTGTTGCATAATGTTTTCCTAAAATGTCACCAAGGCTGCTTGATTCATGTTATCAACAGCTTAGTTTGGGGATCTTCTCTGTACAGATCCTTATAGCATGACTCCTTTTTTATTGCCTTTTTCTTCTCAAGCTATGCAATAAATAAAAACACATTCTTTTCCAACCACCTTATGCATATCTGGCTCCTGTGCTGTCTGCATGAAGTTCATCTATTCTTCTAAGCTCTTTCTGGTAAAGAAACACAACAAACAAACAAACAAAAGTCACAGTATATTTTAATATGAAATAATACATTTTTTGCTTTGGACCTTCCTCTCAGAGGTCTTGGGAAAAGATTGATTAATAAAATCTTTAAGTTACTACTATAAGAAGCACAACAACATCATATAAATAACTGAAATAAAGATTATAAAGCAGAAATCTCAGTAGCTGTTTCTGTCCTCATGCATATTCTTTCTACATACATGAGTGAGTTATTTGGGTTTGGTGGGTTTGTTTGTTTTTTTTTTCCTCCCTATAACAATATCTTTCACTATATGTCATGTATCAAGATTCTGTGACTCCTTCTAATTATATGAACTACAAAAAGAACTAAAAACACCCCTGTCTTTTCATGGAGTTTGGAAAGTGTCTATTTATGCAAACAGACTGTAAAATACAAATTAGCCTGCTTGCTTAAAGGAAGTATGAGCTCAAGATCACATTGTCTCCTTGATGCTTCTGAGGAAAGATTCAAACTCCATTATATTGTTATCTTATTTTATTTCTGGAATCTGTCTTGGCATTGCCATTCAGCATGAGAACAGTTCTCTTAATTCATTTCTACTTCTGTTCATGGGCTATTAATAAAATAAATTACACAAAATAAGATCCTGAGTGGCAATTAATAAGAAATTGTCTATTTGGAGGAAACAAAAACATCTACATGCACTTTGTTTTGTTTGCAGTTATCCTGTTTCCATGAGAAAATTCCAACAGCTTAATCACAACACGTAAGGACAGGTTCATCTCTGGAGTATGTTCAGAGTGCTGCTTTTCATGTCCTTTTTAGTGACAAGTGGTACAAGTGGCCATTTGAAGGCAACATGGAAATAATTTTGCATAACTGATGTGTGTTCCTTAAAATATTCATGTCACACAGACCTGTCTTGACAAGACGTTGTTCAATTTCCATCTCTAAAAAACAGTCTCTACAGTAGGAAAACCAGGAGGAGTTGTTGCAGGAGTTTACTTTTTGATGATTGCTTTATCGTCTTTATTTTTTACTGAAAAATAAAAAGTAGCAAGTCATCAGGCTGAATTTTTTTCTGCATTTTGGAGGCTGAAAGAGATGCATTGAAAACACCAGTGTTAAAAATGTTTTGCATGTACTCAATCATTATTTGTAGTGCTGCATAGGGGTAGTTTGTCTTTTAAAAACAGTGCTTATATAGCAACAGTAACACCACTATTTCATAGATTTTTTTCACTATGTACTTACTTCTTAGGCTGATTTGAAAAGTTTACTTTTAACTCAAAAGGGATTAGTTTATAAAAGTGTGTGTCAGGAGTATTCATTTTTTTTTTTTACTTTAGCAATACTGCATATTCCATAGAAAATGAAAAGTATGCATTTCACTGAGTCATTTCTAACTAGTATAGATCTCTGGTTTTAGTTAAATCTCTTAGAATCCATCTTCTTACAAAGAAGAAGAATAGAGAGCTTTTTGTCTTGGCTGTGGTAATCATCATCTTAAGCAGAGGCAAATAATGTAATACCAAAGGAATATGTTAATTAATGCAACATTTCTTCATGTTCTCTGGCGTTTGCAGCAATTAATTATGTCCATCATAAAAACCTCTTAATAATATGTTCTAATGGATATAAAATCTGAGAAAAGAGTTCAATAGCTTATGCTGGATCTATATTACTAGTATGGTAGAACATTTGTTACAAAACTGAAGTTCCGTGAAAAATTCTAGCCCAATCAGACCTTCAAGAGACCCTGGACACCATTTCTTTCCAAACATTTTTACTTTGTGTAAATTCACTACTTAATATAAATTCCATAATTTATTCTGGGAGCTCAGACTAGAGCTCAGGACCACACTACTTGTAACCTAAAGGTGATGGGATCCAAACACAGATCCAATGGCTTTTTTTATGCTCTTCTTTCAATAACTTATTTTACATTCTTCTTATGCATAGTTCTTAGATTATTTGCCAATTTAAGTTACCTTCGTGGTGGTTTTTGCAAGTTGTTTGAGAGGACCTAAATTCTTCTGAATTGTGCAGGGAATGAATGTATAACTGGGCTGATATTGAGAATTCTAGCCAAACTAAAGTTAACCAGAGTCAACAAGGACAAGAAAAATGCAAAAAAATTTCTTTGGTGAACTGAAGAACTTTTGTTTGTAGTGCTTCCTTTTCTCATCTGGAAAATAAGAAGTGTGCCTTTTAGTGGTCCTGGTAGGAAAAAACATTACAAAATTTAGTGGGTTGAGTGAGAGCTTTTATCTACTAGACTTTGGGAATGGATTTATGTTGACTGTTGACCAACAGATCAGCTGGTCTGGTTATCCAGACGCCGATTAGTTTATACAAAGATAGAATTAATTTTTACCTGAATGCTTTTAGTTAGGTCTGCTCAGAGTAGAATTGCTTGCCTTGAATAAATACTTTTATGAAAAATAATGTGTAATTGTGTTTGAATTTTCCAGTAGATTCCTGGAATGTGTTATTGAAGTGCCTTTTTATAATTGGAGGTATAACTTTTGTTGTTCTTATGAATAATTTGTAAAATATGTGTAGTTCTTAGCCTCAAACTGTCTAGAGAGAAGTTTGAGATTCTATTTTGAAGGTATCATTTTCAGTTAAAAACACTTGCAGAAGCTAGTATTTTATTGTTTCATTGCAACAGCACACCTGGAATCACACAATCTCATTTTAAGTGTTCATGTGACCATCTTTATAAGCCCATTATGAACTAGTCTTTTAATTAAGTTATCAATATTTTTGAGCTGGTCACATGGGATATGGAGCTAGATGATCTTAAAGTTCCCTTCCAGCTCAAACTATTCTATGATTCTGAGATTTTTCCCTAGTGAACCTTTGCCTCAGTCAATACAAAAGCATTGTATTTTCTTTCATAAGCAGCTATTCAATATTTATATTTTGTCTTCTTTGCTTACTCTATGTTATTCTAGCACTGTTCTGAACAGCCAGTTACTCATGCTCTCACAGGATTTATCTGTGGTGCTCATCACCATATCTATGCTATTTGAAGGTTTTAAAAATATTGATGAATTCCTGTGCATAAAAGATCATATAAAGAGAAGAAACACTATTTTGGTATTTTATAGATACTAAGAATGTTAAATTAATAGTTTGCACTGGAATTTGATGACAGTCATAGTAATTTTGTTTCATAAAGGATTTTGACGTCTGACTTCTCCCTCCACTTGCTTCCCTTCAACTTAATTCCGCTTCTAAATCAAAACCATAAAAAGTTGAATACTCTGTGGAAAAGTGTATATGCATCTGCCCAGTTCCTCTATTCCTGCAGCTCTTCAGAACACATACTAATGAGAAGCTGTGGACATTTCAGTCAGGCCTCCTGTGATTCCAGGAGATGGCCTTTCAAAGGGAAGCCTATTGCAACTAAGCAGGGAGGGTTCTGCTGGACTCTCACTGATTATCAGAGGAATCTTGTCAAAGCTGGATTGCCTCCTTGAAGATATTCCATTTGAATTTTAATGAACACCCTATCAAACAAACAGATTAAATTTCCACTAGTCTCAGCATTAACTTTTTCAAGATGCAGATCTGATTTTTCAGATTAATTGGTACTCAGTTTGATGTTCAAAATGGAGAACTCCTGGAGTTCTGTTACAGTTTTAACTGTAAATTAGCTTTCTCATGGGTGACTAGTGGGAAAGATTTAGTTACACTGACTTTTTCAATGCTGCATAGAACCCCTGCAGATCAAGCTCTCAGGAGGCACTACTCCATAGTTTAGTTTTGAGAATGACCCTTCTTTTTGTTGTTACCAGACTCACCCTCAATACAATCTATTGCACAAAATGTTTGGTACTGTTCATAGGTATAAAATAGTTCCTTTTCAAAATACTTGCCCTTGGAGCTATGTACAGCCTTTGATGTAAAATGACTGTGAGAATCTGGCTGCCATAAAAGTGCAGATGCAAAGCTATTTAAATACATATTATATATTTGTTATACAAGCAGAATTAGTAAGTTCACTGTTCTAGCACATAATGATACATATGTCAGAAAATCAGGGGGTGTACCCTTTCAGTTGCACAGTATTGAGGAAGAATTCTTTGTTTCTGTTACTACATCTGTATCTGTTTAAGTCAACAATGACAATGGCAGCACTGACATTTCTGGAAAAGTCAGCACTTACATGGTGTCAGGAGGTCTCCATTACCTTGTTGGAATACTCAGATGGTGTGCAGAAGGACACTAATTACTATTTTTCTAACCTTCTAGAAAAAAAAAAATGGAGGTAATATAGATCTTTCAGAAAAAAATCCTCAAAGCATTCTCAAAAACTTTTTACTTTCTCTGAAGGCATAACATTCTTTTTTTAAACTCCAATTGCAAGCAGTCAGGACATATATATGACTCACTTGCCAAATTTCACTTTTAAAAATCAAACCCACTTAGTGCTAAGCAGTAAAAATGTTAAAAATCAGCATATCTCTTACAGATTTTAAATAGAAGTGACTGACTTAAGGAATTTCAGGGAAGAAAAATGCCTTTTCCTAAGATAATGTTGTAGCCTGAAGCAGATCCCTGTAAACATACTGACTGAAAAAAATAAGGTAGATACTGAAATACCAGTCTGGGTTTATTACAACTTTGGTCATACATTCCTATGTTAATTCCTGTTCTCTATCTGTAAAAAGTCTAGAATTGCTTTGCCATGCTATCTTTAACCCTGACTAAGATAAAATTTTATCTGTTTAAACAATATAAGGCATGACAATGCAGAAAGAAGCTGTCTGTCAGGATCTTCAGGATCAAACTATTTAAGGTAGTTATTTCAAGAAGAAAACCATAGGATCTCTAGATAAAACAGTAATATACACATTATTTCATTTTCTGTATCAGGCAGTAAATCCTGATTAATAAACATAATGCACCTGATGAAATTATATATATACATAAATATATAATATGTATATTATAGTAAAAGCATGTTTTCTTGTCTCTTGGGTTTGAAATCCTGAACTATAGATCCATTCCTTGGATATATACTAAACAGTTATATTTTATGTTCATAGAATGGCTTAGGTTGGAAGGGACCCTAGAGATCATCTAATCCAACCTCCCTGCCACTGGCAGGGGCATC
>NW_008594294.1:54068-54428 GCF_000691845.1 Merops nubicus | reverse complement strand
GGGTCCAGGGCAGTCACAGGGGCTGGGTGAAGATTTGGTGTCTGTGTCCTTGAAGCCCTGATGATAAGGAATGTGGAATGCAGTGGGGGCTGCTTGCCCCATTCTCCCACCTAGCTCATGGCAGTTGTTGACTCCCTGCAGGTGCACAGAAGGAAGTTTAGTGCTGACTACCTGGCACAATTGTCTGCCCACAGCCTCATCCCCACACTTTACACACCAGTAACAAAAAAAAGGTATAAATGTCATCCCTTTTGGACCAGTGTGTGGGACAAGAATTTGGCACCAAGTGGTAGGGACAGACCGACGGGTGTGTTCTCCTCACCCCCCCCCCAGGACAGACACCTTTGGGGAAGATTTACG
>NW_008594294.1:0-53632 GCF_000691845.1 Merops nubicus | reverse complement strand
CACAGGCTGCTCCTGCCTCTGGGGTGGGACCTGCAGCCACGGCTCTCACTGGAACCTGGGAAGAGACAAGTTCAGCTGCCCCAGCCCCTCTCATATCTGAGGACCAGCTAGGAAGCAAGGGGATTTGTCTCTCACCAAATTTGTCTCTCCTTTACCCACATCTACCCCCTTCCCTTCACACAACAACCGTGAGTGAATATCTCAGTTTGGTTACTCCTGTTGTGTATCACATTGTACCTTTTCTGCATTCTTTGGAATGGAGTAGTAAAATCTGGCCTGTATGCATTCTGTTAATGGCTTTATCCTTCATGATGGGGCAAGCAGTCAGCAAAAGAGGAAGACCACCTCAAAGGCCATACAGAAGTCCGGATAGCTTTTGACATCCATAGCTTTTCCAATGCTTCTAAATACCCACTTTGATCCTATTATACCTTGTGCAACAGAGAAAACATCTATAATTATTTTTAACTAGCAATTAAAATTAAATCAGTCTTCCCTGACTTGAATCCATTTTGCCCTTGATGTTAATTGTTGAGTGATCTCCCTGTCTTTATCTCAGCCCCTGAGCTTTTTAATTTTATTTTCTCTCCCTGTGTTGTTGAGGAAGTAGAATGAGCCACTTGAGTAGAGGTAGCCAGCCAAGGTCAAACCCACAACAAGTAGTTATTCATAGAGACTGACATTAAGCCTAGAAGTTAGACATTTGAGGACATCCACATCAAACACTGCACATGCACATGCATAACAAATATCTTTTAAAGAATAAAAACATTAATCTGGAGAGCATGCCAACAAGAAATGATAAAGAAAACAGTTTCCATGTAGAAATTTTTCAGTGATACCAGTAATTTGTTACTGAGAGGACACCAGTCATATTATAGTTTCAAACTATCATTGCCAATTTTCAGTGCCCAGAGAAGTACTGAACAGTCTCATGGTAGAGATCTCCTGAAGTTACCAAATGCAACTCAAATATATTACTATATAATAGAATAATCAGTTCAATGAGAAAACAGAAACAAATAAATGTAATATACACAACTTTGCTGCCCTCACTGAAGACACTGTGATAAATTCTTTATATATAAAGTCTTACCAGGACTCATCTCAAGTATTTCCACAAATTTGGTTGTCTCAGTAGAAAACATTATTATCACTCATAGTTCTGTAGAAAAAGACATTACTATAAAAAGAAAACAAGGAACAGGAAAAGAAATAAAAAGAGCTTAACAAATTGCTTATTGGTAACATTACTTCTTCAGTAACTTCCATGAGCAACACTTAGCAAAAGCTGAGGTTGGCAGGACATAACTGGAAATAATTCCAAATACTAAATAGCAAGTAGTTTAACAGCTTAGAGATAACTTTACTTACTTTACTTAGAAGTTAATTTAGAAGTAACTAGCTTTATAAAGGGATTACTTATTTTTTTAGGGAAGTGGTATGATTTCATACGTAGTAACTTTCTTTCAGTGAAGTATTGTGTTTAATCCAGTGTTAATTTCCTCAATTTGAAAACTGTAGAGTGAGTTCACTTTCATATGTATTTCAAAGTTCAAATGGAAGGGCAACTGAAATATTTCAAACAATGTGCAGAATTTACCTACATTTAACTTCCCTTTCTTATTTACAAGCCTAGTCTCTTCTATTAAAGCGACTATGTAAGACACTAGTTGACACTCAGTGAACCACAGAGGATAACTATTTTGTAAAGAATTATTTCCTCTCTACATTTTCTTTTAAAAGCTGACACATGTAAATTCTATTGAAAAGTGACCTCTGTCAGAGACTTAGAGGGAGGCATACAAGCGATGACATCCAGAAAGACCCTTCTTTTACAAAATTTTCCATTTCTTATTTTAATATATTGTAGTATTTTAACATAATATACTTCCAAACAGACATGTGGAGTGTGGCTGAAATAAAAAATATCTTTCTGAAAAAAGTAAGTCTCTCTCTACTAAAAAGAAGACTCCAACTACTACAGCGTGTGCTTTTCCCAAGATTCTGAATCTGAAGTTCCTTGAAGATTTGAAATGCAAGCGAAATCTGTTTTTTCCCTGCCATTGGAATTGGGACAAAGCCACTGGAAAAAAAAAGAAAAACAAAAGAAAGGAAAAAAAAAGACTTCTGTAGTGCATAACTTTTGTGTATGTGTCTTATTTTGACGTGCTGATAAGCTTCTCTGTTGGCAACGACAATGAAACCACTATTTTCAGCAAAGCTAAGGAAAAAAACAAAAAACCCCAATTATAGTAGATATAAATAATCTTTCTCCTCTTTATTATTTTTTTAAACAAAGCACTAATTTACAAATCAAATAGAAGCAGATGAGAAAATGCAAACAAATATATACTCCTACTGCTATTCAAATGAACCATTATTATGATTACTTTATATTTCTGACTCGGAGTGTTAACTCATTACAAATTTATCAAAACTTAGTGGTCTCCCTGAGTAACATAAAAAAATCACAGAAATCTTTTAGAGTCTATTTAGCCTATTGAACTTGGCTTTTGCAAGAGCTTGAGACGAGCTGTGTTGTCCTTAGTGCTGCTTATAGGCTCACATAGCTCATAAAATTATGTTCTTAGCTCTAAATCATACTTATTTTTTTTTCCATAAAATGTTCATTTAAAAATAAATTTTGAAATACAAAGTAGTAAGTAAAGTGTCCAAGTAGTTCAAAAAGTAAACTAGAATTTAAATTCTATTTTATTATTAGATTTACTGATACCTTGTAACAGCCTCAGTTTCATACTATTATGATCGTAGAATCAGAATGGCTTAGGCTGGAAGGGACCCTAGAGATCATCTCATCCAACCTCCCTGCCATGTGCAGGGATGCCTCTCAGCTAGACCAGGTTGCTCAAGGCCTCATCCAGCCTGGCCTTGAGCACCTCCAGGGAGGGGGCATCCACAGCTTCTCTGGGCAATCTATTACAGAGTCTTGACACTCTTGTACTGAAGAACTTCTTCCTAAGATCTAGTCTAAACCTACTCTACTCCATTTTAAAAGCATGATAATGTTCAAGATGCTCAACAGAAAGATTTTTACATAATTGTATGTGCTGAAGCCAAAAAGTCTGCTCATTAGGAAGTAAATTACATAGTGGTATGCCATTTCTCTTATCTATGCAGTTTGGTATATGAGTATCTGGGTAATTGGAGCTCTTGTGTAACATGCTGCCTTAATGATGAAAAAAGTAAAAAAAAAAAAAAAAGAGGTACTATATTTTCCTTTATACCATTCAACTGGAAAATATGCTAATAATCATATGTATTGAAAGAGAATAAACTGGGTTTTGTAAATCAAGACTAAAGTCTGGGTTCATTCCAATGAATTTTGCAAACTTAACTGTATTTCATTCCCTTCCTTCAGCTATTGTTGAAGGAAGGAGAGAAAGATATACCATGACAAGATGATTTTGGGAATCCTTACCCTTTCCATTGAGTACAATATGAACCTTAGGCAATCGTCTATTTGATATCTCCTCAGAATTTCTGAAGGGTATCTGGCCTTTTATATATGTGATTTAATTCTATTATTAATTTGCACATATCTATTAAGGACACTTTCTCTTTCAATGCTTAAAGGTAAAATGGATGACAAGGGAAATTATCCCCAGCTGTTTATAAAACTTCTTTGATCCAGATCCCTTCTGTGACTCATTTTCCCCATGGCTTTAATTAACATAAGCATTTCTATTTATCTGATAGTGGCATTGATATTCTTAGAAAAAAAATGAGCTATGTAAATGCAGTGTATCTGATAGAAGTATCATTATTTCAGATTATTTTCCTAAGAATAGTGAGGAGTTGTCTGTACATTTAGTGTACTTCAGGAAAGAAACAGGCTATATATACTGCTGTTAATTTTCTGATTGAGACATGACAGCATAAATAAAATTAGATTATTTTTTTGTTTGTTTGGTTTTTTTTGGTTTTTTTTGTTTTTTTTTTGAGCTTGCCATCTTGAATTTCATTCAGTGCCCCTTGTTGTAGTACTGAAGAGACAATGAGGTAGTTGTTTCTTGTCATCTCTCCAATACAAATAATTTTATAATTTCCTTTCAGTTCTTAATCTTGAAGTTATTTCCATTTTCAGTGGCTCAGTTTCTTGCTGTGATGAGGTTGGAGATGTTGGTTTGTAAATTGAAGTATTATGCAATGTCCTTGACAAACTTGTTTTCTTCTCTTTGTATTTCTCATCAGCACTGAGGTAGCTTTTCAAATACTTGAAAGCTATTCAAAAGATGCTGTTCATGAACTTTTCTCTGTGTTCCTGTGTTCCTCCAGAACAGATCTCAATCTTGAAATTCAGCCCTTTGTCTCTGAAAGTCATGTGCACTTTACTCAGTATGCACACACATGCCACCACCACAGGGTCAGGTGTTAATTCTCAAAATACTCAGTGCAATGAGTTGGAACCTTCCACTCCCCTTCCTTACTAGAGAGACTTCTGCTTGCATTCATTTGACTTCAAGATATCAGTTGTTGTTTTAGTTTGCTGTCCTGGTTTGAGTTAGAATGGAACTTATTATTTTCAGTGATTCATTTTTCAGCTAATTTTTTTCTAACTATCTACACTTTCTGAAGTTAGCAGCATATTTTTGCAGACAGCATCTGCTTCTAGCAGTGAAAACAATTGATGTTCAGGGTTATTACCAAGGATTTAGATGCAAACCAAGGTCACTGCTAAATTTTGTGTACCACATCAGGGGTGCGGAAAGTAAAAGGCTGCACCTGCAGGGAGGGGTGGAGAGGATGGGTGACCCTAAAGTCACCAATGAGGTGTTCCATCCCATATCCATCATATTCATTATAAAGCTGAAGGTCAGAAGCATCAAGCTCTCTTCTTCAATGGCCATCATCTGAAGAGGACTCTGTCTATTCTGCAATCCAAATCCATCTGTTTCTGAATCCAGTTCCAGAATCCAGTTCCTGAATCTAGTTCCTGAATGCAGTTCCCATCTGCTGCTGAGTTCAGTCTGGGACTTTCTCAAGGTCTTGCTCCATGTCTCAACGTTGAAGAGTGATGGAATTGCCTGGAGGGGGGTTGGGGGGGTGTAGGTTCAATACTGGTTTTGTATATATTTGTATATATTCCATTTTCTTATTACTATTTTCATGAAAGGTGTTTCAGCTTTCTAATCCATAATTCTCCCTCTTGTACTCTTTCTCTTCCCATTAGGAAGGGGAGAGGAGTTAAGAGAGATCCATATGTCACTCTCCCTTATTCCCTTTCTTTTCCCTTTGGAGAGGGACAGAGTTTAATAGATAACATCTGTTATAGGCCACAGCCTGATCCTAAACCTTGACATTTGCCCAGCGTCTGGGTGATCTGCTACACTTCTGAAATACATACATTTTAAAAAGCTATATATCATATTGTACTCTTTTTTCCATTCTGGATAGAATCTTGTATATTTATTTTAGAAATAATTAGAAAATCCTTACAGATTACTGGAACCGTGTAATGTCTGTTCAATGTAGTAAAATGACTGTAGTAATTGTAGTGATAAAGAAGTGACATTTTTGTCACTCAGTATAGTGTTAAGCACTGTGCATTTTCACTTGTCTTTCCATCAGAAATAAAGGAATACAGAAAACTGTTTTCAGCCGTACTCCATCTGGTAATGGGAGACAGTGGCACTGCTACAGCCTTGTAACACTGCCAAATGATGTGATAAGATGTTAATTTAGTGGTTAAAGAGCAGCAAAGATAGGTCCCATAGGATTGCTTTTTCAAAAGAAGGCATTATTTTCAGTAAGTCTTCCAACTCTAAACCTAACTCCTCACTGAGTTATTCTATTTCCTAAAGTGTCCTGCTAAAAAACGACCTCTAAATACTATTCAGCTGTAGTAGTGAATACAGGATGTGGAATCATTAGCATATAGAACTATATTTTGTTACCTAATAATGAATTAGTTGAATTTTGAGAGAAACTGGTCTGAGCTCCTCCAGTAAAAAATTTCTATCACAACAATATTAGGAAACATGGAAAACTGTACTTGAATGTAAGATTTTGTTTTTTTCCTTAGAGATGCTGACTTCATGTTTTACATATAAAAAAAAAAGCAAAAAAGCAAAAAAGCCTAATAACAATTAGAACATACAAGAGCATAAAATGGGTCTACTTAATAAAAACCCTGAGGTGTGTATTCTTGTTATTAAGGACCTCATAAATTCATTATGTTAACCATTGTGAAGTGAGATAGGAAAATGCCTCAAGAGATCTATCTACAGGATCCTATTATCACTGAGGTGCCTGTAGGAGACGGATTGAAGCAATAGTATTTCATACATTACTGTTAGAAACATTCAGATGTCTCAGCTTGCCAGTAAAGTTATTAAAACAGAAATTGAATTTTTTTACCGTCCTTGGCTACCTTTGAGAGGTAGAGTCACAGTATCAAATAGTGAGAATTCTCTCTACGTGTTCTGTAACAGAAGAAAGAATAAAAAATCCCATAACAAGGCTACCTGATTTAAATGGAGATGAGGCAAAATAACTGTAGCTATAATAGTGACATGAAAACCTTGCTCTCTTTAAAAGCCTTGCCATTTATAACAGTTGTGCTGAATTCTGTGTGTGTATGTATCATATACGTAAGTATATATAATGTATACTGAAATCCTCAAAACCTTAAAAATTTCAGAAAAAAATACAGCAGCAGTAGTTTTACTTCAACTTTCAAAATTATCCTGTTGAAACTCCCCAAGCACCTGTTTCTGTGGCTAGACTAAAAAGATATACATGTTGTAATTTTCTCTCTTTTTAATTTACTTGCAGAAAAATTACATATTTGTTTTGTACCCAAATCAGTGAATTCCTAAAGTTTGTCAATTTTTGTTGTGAACATTGTGCATTTATGGAAATGTTGTTTGTTTTTTTTTTTACTTACAAAAAATTGTTAAATTGTTCATTTTCATGTCTGGCCCCAATATCCTAGCCTGTTACTCCTGAAAAGGTACCAACAGTAAAATACAGTATAAAAGTGGTATTCAAAATGTAATTTACAAAGTTTGGAGGTATTAAATTTATTCTCTTGGTTTTAATCAATCACAAATATACTAAAACAGTCAAAGAGTTGGAAGATGAATCGATTATTAGAAATCAAGGCATTAGCAGCTTGAGGCAAAAAAGTATTTACAGAACTTTAGAATTTCCACATGTAACTTTCAAAGACAGAAAAAGGCACTAGTTAGAAAAGTAATAGTGAATTCCACACACACATAATAAAGTCTTAGTAAATTCCACTCTGCCATTGGCATCTCTGTGCTTGGCCTTCTAAAATGGTGAGAATTCATACGCCATCAATGGCAACTACCAAATTCTTGCAAAGCATTAGCTAAAATTCCCTTTCCCTAGTGTATGTTTTTAAAGGCAACCCACTGATTATAGGCTTGTCAGGGCATGGAAATTAATGCCTGTCAATGCTCTTCATTGCTTCACAGAATTTGGGTGTTGGAGATTGTCCTGAATGCACAATATATTGTAATCAAACCCAAAAGTAGTAATAATGGGAATGGCATAACTTATCTTCTTAAATCCTTTACACTAATGAGAAATTTTACAGGATTTTCCAGAGAGTAGGAGGAAATAAGGCTTTCTAGAGCTTTCTCAGTTGCAAATGTATAAGAATATTTAGGTTCCATTTCCTGTTTTACATATTAAGTACAACTATATATATATATGTGTGTGTGTGTGTGTGTGTGTGCACAAACACACACAAGAACATATTCAAGTGCTGACTATTTAACTGGTATCCTGAAAATGGAAATATCTTGGCCAAAAAGTTTTAAATTGAAAATTCCAACATTTTTGTACATACACCTCAATTCACACAGATTACTCCAAAAGTAGAAGTACTTGGGCTGTAAGTGCAGGCTGAGAAGCATAAGGGTAAAAGAGAGCAAGAACAGGGGAATAACTGGGTGAAGTGTTAGCCTAAATAGTGCTTGTAGCAGAGAAATGTCTTGCTAGAGAGGAACTCTCTTACAATCTTGTTCTGATAGCATCTATAGAACTTTTAGAACTAGCAAAAAAAAAGCATTTGCTTCTATATTTGCTTGTCCTTTATTTGCTTGTGGATAACAAAGACAAATATGAATGAAAATTCATTGTATGCATGTGAAGTCATTTATATATCTATACATATATATGTTGACATATATTTAGAATTAAATGTCTTAATCTATATTAGATTCAGAGAAAATTAGATATAAGACAAATAGGTTTTCCTGTGACAGTTATAGATAGGAGATACAACGTTTACATTAAGGTCTATAGTATTCATTTCATACATTAGTAATATAGTCATATTTTGTTCAATGTGTCATTGATATTTTTGCTATATATTTTGTGTTCTACATAGTAGTTTCCACATTTTTCCACATGAAAACAATTAGAGCAGTTTCTATAGGGCAGTAGACTTATAATTATTAGTTAAATTAAAAAACTGTAAGACAATTTATAATTATGCTAAAAGAGCTATTATGTATATTAACATACTACAAGGATCATTTTTTACATGAAAAATTCAAAATCACTCTTGTTTAGATGAGATAAAGATGATTTTTCTCAAAAGATAAATATTAATGTAATGAAATATCCTTTTTCTCGATTTCAGTAGGAGATCTGTATTTCAAGGACACAGCAGAAGTCTAAAAGATGATTTTTCTCAAAAGATAAATATTAACATAATGAAATATCCTTTTTCTCGATTTCAGTAGATCTGTATTTCAAGAAGTCTACTTTATACAGAAATAAGACTGTGATTTTAAAACCACTGCAGTCAAGAAGCATGTAAATTATCTTCTCATCATAACTGTCTTAATGTATCAATTTATCACATAATGCTATATTCAAGGGATCAGCATCTTATTGTGCATTCACTTCAAGAATATTCCCAAAAGAAAGACCAAACTGAAACATTATTTACTGTTATCTTACACCTCAGAAACTGCATGGAAGCTGTTCCTGGATTAAAATGCTCAAATCACATCAGATCATGCAGGTCTACAAGTAACATCAGGCTGGCAACCAGAAAGAAATTCACTTTCCAGTTTTACAGTCTTTTCCTGACAAGGGATCGACAGAAGGTCAAACTGTAAAGAAAAAAATCTACTTTTTTTTTCCCAGAAAGGACATAATCTAATTGTAAGGTCTTGGGGTCCACTCTCACTTCATTCTTAAGAAAAACCTAAAAAAAACACAGAAAAATTACATCTGACCTATCTATTCCTCCATTCTTCTTTTTATTTTTGCAGTGATATCCTAACTGTCTGTCAAATTTTTTTTAGAACAGTTTGAAATGTGAAAGAATATACTTAACCAAGGAAGATCACAGCTTAGATTTTTAGCAAGCTATATCAACAACAATTAAATGGATTGGAACCTCAAAGCTGGTCTACCATAAGCCATCATCACCAACACTATTGCACCAACGTTGTACAGAGGGTGAAATAAATGCCTATTATGTGTGACTTCTGATGAAATCTAGGCTATATTTTTCAATCTTTTTGTTGTCTCCAAATTAAAAGGGCTAGTAGTGAAATAAAATATAACTGGCACTGACTCCCCAGCCCTAGTGAAATAAAATATAACTGGCACTGACTGCTGAGCCCTGTGGGTGGGATGGGGGAAAGAACCAGAGGAGTAGAAGTTAAATAGCTTGTGACTTGAGATAAAGACAGTATAATAGGGAAAGCAAAATACATGGCACAAGCAAAGCAAAATAAGGAAATAATTCTGCAAGCAAAGCAAAATAAGGAATTAATTCCATATTTCCCATTAGCAGGTGGGTGTTGAACCACCTTCAGAAAAGCTGGGCTCCATCATGTGTGGTGTTTACTGGGGAAGACAAACACCATCACTGTGAACATCCTCCCTTGGTCCTGCTTACTCCAGCTGTTGTTGCTGAGTGTGGGGCGCCCCTTTGAGCAGGTGGAATCCGTTGTCTGTGTCTCCTCTCAGCTCCTTCTGCACTCCCAGCTACCTCACTGGCAAAGCAGCATAGGAAAAAGAGGAAACTGGGACACTGTGTAAGCACTGTTCAACAACAGCCAAAACGTCCCTGTGTTATCAACACTGTACTAGGCACAATTCCAAAACAAAGCACCATGTAAGCTAATATAAAGAAAAGCTTTATCCCAACCAAAACCAGTATACACTTATGTAAGGCTATATATTCTTATGGAAATAGCCTCACAATCCTATTCTTATGTAAGACATCTACAGTGTAACTGAACTTAAACATAAATATGGCTTATTTGTTTGAATTAATTGTGTGGTAGGTTAACTACTCATATATTAGCTCCGGGGCATCGAATCAGAAATTGATTTGGATTAAATAGTGTGACTGATTTATGCAAAGGGAAATACAATGAAATTCTTTAGGTGCTATCCTTTTTATTTGATGGCTCATCAAATCAAAATGATAGCAAATGTCTCAGGTTTTTTTTTTCATTACTTGCCATCCGTTTACATGATTGTGGTTTTGTATATAACAGAGGTATTTAAAAGATAGATATTTAATAAAAAAAGGAATAGAAAACTTATGTTTTGCTTAGAGGACTGTTTTTTATTCTGAGGCCAAAAAAAGAATTGAAAAACCCCTGAAGAGGTCAATGTTGGTCATACAAAACTGATAATTTCTAAATCAGCATAATTCTGGATGTATTTATAAACGGTCCTGTTAGGAAATGGACACTAACTTTCAGATACAAAATGTATGGTAGGATAGGAAGTTACCTACTGAGAGAATAGTACTGAAATTATTTTTTGCATGTGTTTTAATCATGCTCTAAGAAAACTGAATGAGAACAACAACAAAAAAACCTATCTAAAAGTGTTTTACATCAGTCTTTGTCACCACAGCATTATATATAAAAATAAGCCAAAGAATGGTGTGAAAAGTCACATTTCTACTAACAGGAAGGAAGAGAAACAGGGAACTATTGTGTTATAGCCATGAGTAATAACTCTGGGAGCTGCTAAAGAAATGAGTTTTACGAAGTAAAAAAAAATTATATGAAGAAGACAGGCTGATAGGTTGCACTACACACCTTTTTGAAAATTAAGACATTTATTTTTGCAATACAGGAATTCTGATTTCCCTTTATGGAACACAATGTATTTTCCCACTTGAGTGAAAAACTACACTCAGGTTATCATTTTGAGATAATATATACCTTTCTTATGACTTATTTCTGCAGACCTTATTTGAGCAAAATGCCATTGGACTTCAGTAAAACTTTTGCCAACAGCAGGGTCAAGCCTTTTAAATTAAGGAAGATGATAAATTTTATATTGTCTCTTGTAAGCCATTTCTTTTTTCCATGAGATGTTTTAGTAGTCTGAGGAATGTAGGTATTCATGCAGAAGCAGACTATTTCATACCTGAGATAAAGCTTGTCCTCCAATTTTGTAACCACAGTTGCAGTTTCACAGTTCTAGTAAATGCTATCATGAAAATTTAAAAAAGATAAATGTGTGTTACTTCCTTAATTGGGTAGTGTTCTTTTTGCTTATCAAATATTTATCTATAGCATGTAATACTCCAGCTACTACTGTTGAGTGACTCAATCAGAAAGTTCAAAGTATCCCACAAACAATTTCTGAAAGCAACTAAAAAGTTTCAGCTGATCTGAAAACAGGATCCTTGTGTATTAAATTATCTGTTAAATATTTCAGAGAGGGGTCAACTTCCTTTCAGTAACATTTCAGAGAGGGGTCAACTTCCTTTCAGTTTAAGCTCCACACAATGCAGAAGCCAATACAGGAGGTGTATCAAATATTAAAGGATGCAGTCACTCACAGAATGTAGCAAACCTGAGACCTCTCTGCTAAGAATAAGTCTGTCTACCAAGGCTGGATGCTGAGTAAAATTTGGGTCTTTGATTCCAAGACAGTGAATCAGAATGGAAATGCTGTTATGGCCGTGGAGTTTCTCCTCGAGGGCTACCAAACCAGGTGCCTGACTTTTTATTTGTCAGACAAGTCACTATTGCCTTCTTTATAGCAAAATAAGGTAATAACAGCTCATGTGCCTGACTGTCATAAATGATATTGAATTCTTTCCCCAGAAAGATCAACACCTGTTCACGCCAGGAGTCTTTCATAAAAACACAGTTGTCTTGTTTTACTGGGAAACAAAGATTATGAGTGTGGAAGCAAGTCAGTAAAGGAGATGGTAGAGATTTATATTACTAGAAGAGAGGCAAAAAGCTGACCTTGTTTTTGTAGGGTGGGATGGTGTGGGTGGTGGTAAATGAATTTTAAACCTAAGACGTTATTTTTAGAGAAAAAATGTCAGAAGAAAAACATATTTCTAGTTTTTAATATTTTTGCAGAGTTTTCTTGTCCTAGAACTTGTAGAGCAGAGGAGGCACAAGTACTTCTGTCATAGAAATAGTTGAAGTGTGAAGGGCTCTGCAGATTTTAATTGGAACTCATTTGCTTAGCATGGGACTCTCTATTTTATACTATCCTAAGAATTCTGTCTGTGAAGAAATTTTATTTTTTACTCTTTTTTTTTTCTCATGCTAACATGTGTCCTGTGTAATATCACTATAGTAACCAGATGATGTTGTTTCCTTGACAACAATTGCATGTTGCCTCACTAAAACTCCAATATTATCTTCTTTTTCTTCCCTCCCCACTCTTTTTTTGTTAGAAACCTAAGAACACTTCACAACCACTGATTCACTAATTAATGATTTTTAAAATAGTCTAGACTAAGCTAATATGGCTTCATCTACTGATATAGTACTTCTACTATAGGAAACATAACTCAGACTCTCACCATATAATTTGGTGAAGGTTTGGGAGCAATTCAAAATTTCTACCTTGAAATTCCCTTATTGGTTGGCAGGTCTAGCCTTAAAGGCCTCTAAACTCTGTATACACCTACATTTACAATAGCAAAGCTCATCAACTTCCAAATTTCCATTTATGGAAGCACTACAAATTCTTCTACTTTATTCCTCTCCTAATGAATCCAAACACTTAAAATGAATCTAAACTACCCAAAAAGTATCAGAAACAGCACAATGCCTCTATGCCTTTGGGGATATCATTTGAATTAGATCCTAAAGAGTCTTAAGAATAGATATTCTCACAAACATGAATTCAGACTGATGCCTGGATATAGCTTTTGTGAAGGTTTCTCCCACAGTAAATATCACCGGGATACCTATGGAGTGACTTTCATAATGATTTAAACTTTTTCTTAGTGTTGCTGTTTTTCTGAAGTGTCATCATCTTGCATTCTGTGACTTTTTTTTTTTTTTTCAGAGTTCATCTCACTACATGTGATGTATGCAAAATCTGTTATGTGCCCCTTGAGATCTTAATCCTCTCTTTACTGGTGCAGCTCATTTATCAGCTTTGAAATTCACCATTTGCTGCTAAAACAAAAATTGATTTTGAATTAGTTCAACTAGTAATTTTGTTCTTACCCTCACTTCCATTTCACCAAGGTAGCAATCATTTATTTTTATTTTTTATTGCCAACAAACTCTTTAGTGAATAAGTGTAGTCTCAATAAGACTTAAGTCATATTAAATAAAATAATAATAATAATGTGGGACTAGTTCAAGTGATTGATGTTTCAATCAGGTTTATATTGAAACTTTTCCCATGAAATGAAGAGCAATACAGTAGGGTCTGGAGAAAGGCATGTGTACAGACAGTTGTGTGCCAACATACTGTACCTGTTTATTACAGAAATTAATAATATAAAATATTTTCTCTTGCTCTGTATTCTAAAGGCACAATTCTAGTAGAACATACCCACACAGTGTACTGGGTCTGGCTGGGATTTGGTGAATTTTCTTCACAGTAGCCTGTATGATACTGCTTTGGATTTGTGGAAAACTGCATTGAAAACATCCTAGTGCTTTAGCTGTTGCTGAACAGTGCCTGCACAACACCTTTTTTCCACACTGTCCTACCAGCAAGTAGGCTAGAGGTTCACAAGAAGACAGCAGAGGACAGCTGGTCTCAGCAGGGCAAAAGAGATATCCTGTACCATATGACAGGGTGCTAAGTAATATAAATTTGGGATAGGAAAGAAGAAGCAGGGGATGCTTGAGGCAATGGCATTTAGCCATTATTCAATATAAACCATTATTCATGGTGATGCCCTGTTAGAAGAAATGGCTAAACATCTGATTGCTGATGGGACACAGAGACTGGATAGCCTATTTTCCTCTGTTCCCACATGTGCAGCTTTGCTTTCCCTATGAAACTGTCTTTATCTCAACCCAAGATTTTTTTACTGTTGCCCTTCTGGTTCTCTCCCTGTCCCACTGTAGGATGAGTGAACAATGGAGCAGGGACATAGCTAACTACCAGGATTAACTCAAACACATAGAAAAAAAAAAAAAAAACTCTCAATGCAAAGTCACATCTTCAATTTTAAAAACCTGTTCTAAATCAGCTGCTAGTTAGAGATTGTTTTTCTACTGAAAAAGTAAAAACAAACCATGAAAGTTCAATGTTTGCAAGCAAAACAGAAAACATTTTTTTTCGAAATGAACAAATTTTCTTTTAAACGCTCCACTTAAAAATGAATTCTTAGATTTTCATAGTGAAATTATTTTTTAATCACAAAGTTGAAGCTTTTGGAGTGTCTATGATGCAGGTATTCCGTGCTCCTAGTGTGAGTTATCTGAGATAGTTTTGTTTCTATTTACTATGAAACAAATTGAAGAGAAGGAAGGCTTGAAGCTTCTTCACTGACTATAAACAACCACAGAATACTGCAGACTGTTTATATCCACAATGAGATAACCATAGATCATTCCCACTCAGTGTACTTATATTTCCCACTTAGTTAATTGCATTTCTTTGCAAAATCATGTCTTTCATGACAATATCCTCTGACCCCATCTGCTGCTTCTGACGTACCTAACTTCTTTTTTATGCCTTTATCCTCCAGGTGAAGTGTTTAGCCTTTCACAGCGGAAAACACTTCACTGGTTCCCTACTTTTTTTCTCTGCTCAACCAACTTCCTCAGACTGTTAAAAACCTCCTGAATGATGCCCAGTTACTCTGTAAGCAAATTGCTCTGTAAATGCACAGAAATATTAAACACAAGTGCTCATGATGATTTTTCCCTATGAGTTTTATTGCAATCGGAATAACCCCTTGTTCTAAGATGCTGATTTTTCAACAGAGTAAACCACTCATTTTCAGGTTTTGAAATGATTTTCATGGGTTTAGCTAGGAAAAAAAACCTCACTATTATTGCTGATAGAATAAATCTTCTTAATAAATCCATATGTTCATAAAGACATAAAAAAGACATTAGAAGAGACCTCCTTAACTAATGCTGGTAAATGCAATGTTAAGCACTGACATTTAACAGAGGGCTAAAACTACTGTCTCCTTTCAAAAAGCAGTTTAACAGTTACAATTTGCAACAGGAAATGTTGGTGGGACCCTGAATAAAAATGCACATTCCTGAGAAAATTGAAAACATGACATTAAAGGCAAGAAATGCCATTTTCCTGGTAACAGGATAAGGAAGCAATATACTACAGGTTAAAATAATTTCTAACATGCTTCTTTTATGAACAAGAATGGTCATTGACAGTAACAGCTCTGAACTGCCTCCTGCTGAGAAGGAAGATTAAGATCCATTCTATTGCTTTGGGTTTTCTTTACTTCTTGAAGATTACTGTATATTTTGAGGCCTGTCTTTTAGGTCTGTCTTCTAATAGTGCAAGGCCACTGGAATTGTGGCGTTCTGGAGTAAAAATAGAGAAGGTTGTTCAGATGTTGTCCAAGAGAACATTCTCTTTAAAGAGACTCTTGAAATAAATAGCTGTGTTAACTAGTGCCAACTCGCAGCAGCAGTGAAGTTGTTAACTTTTTTTTTGTTTGAGATGTTTGATGTCATTTAATCCTTTGTGGACCATAGTACTGCCTATATCAGATGTCTACTGAATTCATAAACTGTGCATCAGTCAAAGTTTACCATTATTTGCACAATCAAGCACTAGAGATCATCATGTAAGGAATCATGAAATTCTGATAAATAAAATATACGTGCTTCTCTATGTCTCAGCCTCAAACATTCTAAGATGATGAATATGAGCTGGAGAAGTGACTTCTTCCCCCTTTTACATTAATTAAACATTGCCAACGTAGCACTGATACTGCGGCAATAATGCTGGAAAACTTGTGGCTCCACTGTCACATTTTGCTGGTATTCAAAATCTGTGTGGTGGGTTGACCAACCCTAACTGGCTGGCAGATGCCCACCCAGCCACTCTCTCACTCCCCATCCTCAACAGGACAGGAGGAGAAAACAGGATGAAAAGCTCATGGGTGGAGATGAAGACAGAGGGATCACTCAGCATTTACCATCACGAGCAAATTAGACTTGGGAAGTCAAGTTTACATTAACTAATTTCAGTTCAAGTTAATAAATTAATAAAATTAATGCTATAAATCTATTAACCCTACTCATGCTCCTTTTTCCCAGGCTTAGCTTCACTCCTTCATTTTCATCTTCCCTCCCTCCCTGCCCCCCATGCCACTGGGGGAAAGGGGAACAAGGGTCATGTTAAATCCTCAACACTTTGTCTCTGCTGCTCGTTCCTCCTCACACCTTTCACTCCACCAGCATGGGGTCCTTCCCATGGGCATCAGTCCTTCACAAGCTGTTCCAGGATCAGTTCTCCATAGACTGTAGCTCCCTTCAGTGCATCTCCACCTCCTGCATTGTAGGGTCCTATGCAGGCTGCAGTGTGGGCATCTGCTTTGCCATAGTCCTCCGTTGGCTGAAGGGTGTGACCCACTTCACTATGGTTGATGAGCTTTTTCAGTGTAATAACCTGACACACACTTCACAGTATGAAAAGAACTAAAATCTTTAGATCTCCAAATAATGATCCTGTGCCTCCCAGAGACATGCTGCAGGTAGCAGGTGTGGGTGTTATGCTGTCCACATACTCTTAAGAAAAAAAAACAAAGATACCTATATTCTGTTTATTAATTTTTTACCATAAAGAAAACATGTTTTGTGGAAAGGCACCACATGTATGACATTTTGTCTCTGAAGCTTACAATTAATATAGTAAGATAGTTGTAATTGCAATTCAATTTTCAGATAGAATAAACTTGAGTTAAGCATTGAAAGGTACTCCCCAACTCCAAGGTGTGAAGTGACCCTTTTTTTTTGTTTGTTTTTTTTTCCCTCATAATTCTCTGAAATACTGGAGACTCTAGCCAGAAATAAGATAGACATGAAGACAATAAAATGCCCTCATGCATCTAGAAACACAAAAAACCCTTCAGGTGCCTAGAAAATTTGTCCTGAGGGCCAGCTCAGCTGTAAAAACAAATCTGAGTTCAAGATTAAATGTTCATCTTTTCAAAGATTCCTAGACATTTTTGCTTTTTTCTCTTCTATGAGGCTGTCTCGGGTTTGTCTGGCATAAGGTTAAATTTCACCATGAGCTGGGGTAGGTCCACAGCCAGGACAGACAGCCAAACCAGCCAATGGGTTATTCAATACCATACTGACATTGTGCCCACTAGGTAAGGGCTGGGCAAAGTGCAGGCTCTGGTAGTTGTGGTGGGTCACTGGCATGGGCCATGCAGTTACAGCTTTAGATGGGTGGTTTGTTCTATATTACATATTACATGCTTTATATATTGTTTCATTACTATTGTTATTATTGTTGTTGTTGTGCAGTGACAGGACAAGGAGAAATGGCTTTAAACTGAAGGAGAGTAGGTTCGGACTAGATCTTAGGAAGAAGTTCTTCAGTATAAGGGTGGCCAGACTGGAATATTGCCCAGGGAAGCTGTTGACACCCCTTCCCTGGAGGTGCTCAAGGCCAGGTTGGATGAGGTCTTGAGCAACCTGGTCTAGCTGAGAGATGTCCCTGCCCATAGCAGGGAGATTGGATTAGATGATCTCTAGGGTCCCTTCCAGCGTAAGCCACTCTATGATTCTGCTTTTCTCATTCCACAGGGTTTTGTCTTTTTCTCCCTATTCTCCCTCCATCCCATGGGACAGGGTGGGGGGTGGTGAGTGTCCACGTGGTGCCCAGCTCCTGGCTGGGTCTAAACCATGGCAGAGACATAGTTCTCTCCCAAGGATCATCAAGTCAGACCAGAAACTCTCTGCTTTGGCAAACTTCAGACCTCTTAACTGAGGCTCTTCTCCCTTTTACCAACAGCCTCCTGTTCACTTCCTCTGATTACTGCCCATAACTCACAAGTGAGCCTAATTAATTTTTTTTCCCTTTAATGAATCCTTTTATGCATAATGTAACAAATGAGCAAGCAGGGAGAAGGAAAGTAGTGTGACAACTCTCTTCATGCCAAGTCATTGCAAAGGCTTTCTTTTTTTTTTATAGGAAGATGTAAGTCATGACAGGACTATTAATTAATGGGTCTCCTGACTAATTTGTTTGACAGAAGCCAAGTAATAACATTCTTGTATTGCCAAGATTTTTGATGGGTGAGTATCACACAAACAAATGACTCATTGGTCTCACTTTGTACAGAAAGAACGAGTCTGTCAGACTGCTCCAGAGGTAATGGGAGACAGAGTTTCTTACAGAGCACAATCAACCCCTTTGCCTTCCAGGATAAATATTTACCTGAGTCAGACAATCCATGTTCAGAAAGTAATTTCAATATAAAGCAGCCAATAAGAAAACTTTCTGGTCAGCATAATTCCTGTTGACACAATGAAGTATGATTTATGAAACAACTAAACCAAAATTAATAGCATGGTTTTGAATAAGCAAGAACATCATTGTTTGAACATGTTTGTGAGTCTTCAGTAAATGTATAGCTTTTTAATATTAGGAGAGTTGTTGTTCTGACTTTTTAATATAAATTACAAGTTAGCTGTTCTTTTTTTCATCACCAAAAATGCTTGTTTAAAAAAAAAAATAAATCACATTTACTTAAAAAAAGTATCATTTCACAACAAAATTTTAAATCATGTATTGCTGTAATTCGAATATGTCAGTATCTCTCCCTAAAGGAAACTCAGCATGGAATTTATGAAGAAATATGTCAACATTCTAGTACAGATTTAAATTGTGACACCAGAGATTTTCTGCTACTTTCAATTATTTTTTTTTTATTTTAATAAAATGGCTTTCAAAACACATACATGATTAGTTAAATGTCCAATTATTATATTTTACAGTATGTTTCTTACAATTTGTCTGTGTAGATCAGGATTAGATAGCAAAGACTGAAAATCTACAGAAACCCCAGAGTTTGCTAGGTGTTGTTTGAAATAGAGATATATTGTCATGATGGTTTGAGGAGTTTTGTTCTTTTATGTCTACTCAGTGAAAACTGGAACAACTTCTCTCTAAAACAGTCTGGCAGTGTAGGCAAAGACCTAGGAAGATAAACCATTAGGCAGAGTACAACAGGAGCTATAGATTTAACATTTCTTAGCTTTATTTTAGGGCTAATTAGAAGTATACATTAATGTCTGTTTGGGAACTCAGGGTACAATATTATTTCCATGTTCAGAGTAAAACTAGAGAAGGACGTTTCAGAGTTGTAATGTATTTCACAGAAACACAGAATGGTTTGGGTTGGAAGGGAACTTAAGGATCATCTCGTTCCAACCCCCTTGCCATGGGCAGGGACATCTTCCACTACACCAGGTTGCTCAAAGCCTCATGCAACCTGGTCTTGAACACGTCCAGTGATGGAGCATCCACAGCTTCCCTGGGCAACCTGTTCCAGAGGCTCACCACCCTCATAGTGAACTGCTTCCTTACATCTAATCTAAATATATACATTTCTATTAATGTTTGAATGGATCACAAGCTTTTTTAAGTCACTGCATTTTTAAGGGGTTCAATCTAAAACCCTAAACCCCTGTGATTACACTAGGTTATATTTCCTTTTTAAGTAAATTAACAACTCTGTATGAGAATACAGGTATAAAAACAAAACTTCTTGATTCAAAAAAGAGTTATGAAAACACAGTATTCATTGCTATTTTAAAACTCATGACTGTGCTATCAATTTGATGCTTAGACTTAAAAGCTTGCTTTTGGCAATGTTGATAATAAAATATATTGGTTTTGTCACACTTCAGAGTCAGTTTTTTCAGGGTTCTGGAATGCAGGAAGAGCTAAACATGAAGAGATTCACCTCTCTATGAAATATTGCCACTGTCTATCACTTAGGGAGAACTCTCAGTATTAGTGCTCAAGATGAGACACTTCACAATCAGAACTGCTGAATCGAAAAGCAGGAATGGACATGCCACTGAACAATATGGTGTCATCCTGTTTCTGCTGAGATTTATGTTATTGATTGATTATAATAAAAACATAATTAATAATAAAGAGGCAGTTTTCCTTCTGTTTCTCTATAGGCTCTGAAAGTTTTTGGATATGTGACAGTCCAAAGATATAGTAGGGTAAGCAAAGGTAGAATGTGACCTTATACTGATCTTCTGGATGGATATATCTCTTTCTTTTGACCATGCAGGTAACGATTAGTTTAGAACAGGAACTTTTTTAGAAAGCTTCAGTCTGAACATAACAGCAGCCTATGGGTATGTCCTATAATTCAAATTGAAAGATGGGATTAAAACCCTATTCAATATCATATGTTTGGCTTTAACAGCCCATAAATATTTGTGGTCGGTTACAGTTATGAAATGTTGAGGAAGATAATCCTTTTTTTACTCTCAGTTGTTAAGTTTCCAGTTTATAATTAAGACCCAGAGAATAGCTGTTTGTTCTTTCTAGCTTACTAACTCGTTTCACTTGGAAAAAATGCTTGCATGGTCAGTTCCAAGTCTCAGTTACTGATGAGTGAATAACAGATGAAAGGCAGCAAGAAAGATACACCTCTCAGCTCAATCAGCTTTGTTGTACAGCTCTGCTTCAGCCTTTTCATAACCACATAGCAAGAGTAGTCTATTCAGGATGAGGGCCACCACCTTTCTTCCACAGCACTTGAATTCAGTTATCTCACTTAACAGCATTTTCTGTGGGGCTGTTCAAAGCATTATGCCTTGCACATTTCAGTATTGTGTTTGAAGACACGCCTCTTCTTTTTAGTAATGAATCCTGACTGTGTTACAGAAAAAAAATCTTTTTTTATTCATATGGAAAAGCTATAAAGATAAAAATGCTGAACAGTGTAGTAAGAATTAAAGTTTTGTTCCTGTATGTGAGAACAGTTGATTGATACTCTAAGTGTAACATTCACTTTGTAAAGTCCTTCATTTAAAAAAATATCCTGCTGGAGTAACATAAAACTTTAATATTTTATTGCTTTCTGTCGAAATAACTGAATATGGGATTTTCTTTGTTGTTCAAATGCATTTTAGTTTTTTATCAGATTTTAATTATGCCTCCCTCAGTTTAAGAAACCTTTGCAAAATAATAATTTTATATGTTGCTAAAAGACATTAAAATGACTTAGATGTTGGCTCAAGAAATAGCTTTTGGGATGTGTTTTTAAAAGTCTGAATTCATGTGGCTTTATTTATTCAAAATTAAGACTTACTGTACAACAGCCAGAAGCTATTGATTTTGCATGTGGAATACTGAAAATTTGTTCCAGGTCTTGCCTGAGGTATGTGCAGTAGGTACAGAATATGCAGAGGATTAAAGGAAAAAACAAAAGAAAACAAAAGAAAACAACACAACAACAACAAAAAATATAGCTTGTCATCAATACAATATAATGTAAAATCATTTTTTTTTAGAAAAAAAAAAACCTGTATTTTTTTTTTCCTATTTATCTAGCCTAGTCTAGTCTGTTTAGTACCCAGCATGGAGTGAGTTAGGGTTAGGTCAAATTTTAGGTACTTCTAGCAGGGAATTTGTGTGATCAAAACTGTGACTTGGAGTCACAGAGTACTTTTCCACAAATCACAGGATATTGCCTAAGAAAAAGATGAAATTGCTGTAAAATCAGGAAGTAAAACTATGTTATGGAATGCCTCAGGGTAAAAATAGCAACAGAAAAGCTGATGTGATAGTATTCTAGAGGACCATTAGAGGCTGTTTCATCAGTGTGATGGTACAGATTCCACTTCCAAAGGAATATTACAAAGGACAGAATTTGGTCATACTGAGGGATTTTTATTCCTATATCTATGGAAAAAAAAGCTACACCAGTGCATTGATGAGTGTCACAGCTGAAAAGGTTACCTCTCCTCTGGGTGTATAGGGATTGTGACTGTGGGTTGAAAAGATTCTGTAGCACAAAAAGACATGGAGGCTTTATCCTATAGGTTTCATTACACTATTATAGATTACCACAAACACCAGAAAAATCACCACTAGCAAGTATATTTATGAAAAATCAAATCTATGCAATAAGGTATAAATAATTTTATGTGTAAATAAAGATAAATTTTAAATCTCTTAGTTAATTTTTAGGTTTATTAACCAGTCTTTAAATGTCTGGTCAAAAAAAGACTTAAAATGTCTGGTTTCAAGTAGCTCTGTGATGCATCCAGAAATTTGCATCCACAACAAAAAGGATTCCTCCATCAATCTGACCACTTGTAATACCCAACAGTCAAACCTTGGCCTTACCTGAGGCAGACACTGTTCCCCTGTGACCTTAAGACAGAATTTTTTATGTTGAAGTGGTGGTCACATTTCACAGAAACAGTTCTGTAGCCATCATAGATGAGAACTGTGTATAAAGAAGAAAGTGAAAGCTCTATTTCTCCTTACCCCATTCAGTATTTTGGTCTTCTGGCATTTAACTCCTGCAGTGCATTATCTAATTATTCAAAACGAGTTTGTTACATCAGACTTCACAAGGAAGTTACTTTGTTTTGGAAAATCAGGATGTCAACCACAGACAATAGGAAGCTGCAACATTGTTTTTTTGACAGCATAATGTAATTAAAAAATAAATAAAAATCTTTCACTTTGCAGAGCTGAAAAATACAGGGCAGATTTTATTGCTGTCCTGTTTCTCAGAAATGTATATTACTTACAATGAAATCTCACCTATTCATGTATGAATATAAAAATTGAAAATAAATAAACTATATTAAATAATACCAAAAGCTCACATTTTGGCACAGATTGAGAATCTCTGATTTGATAGCTCCAGGTAATGCTAGTAGCATTACAGGGTAAAATAACCTGGGAAGATATAGACTGAAGAGAAAATTGAAAGGAATGCCTGAGGAAGGAAACTTGGAATTTAGCTACAGAAGCAATTACTCTACATGATGAATTTTAATGGGTCAAAGCAGACATATCAACTGACTTCTGAAGATTTTCACACCGCAAAGATGGGAGAAGTCACAGATGTTAATGCCTTGGGAAAAAAAGAACCTTCACCTGTCACAAGGGAAGAAGATATTTAGAGGCATAAAAATATAATATATTTATATATGTAAATATATTTAGATATACAAAATGCATTTATATTTTGAATATAAAATATATTCTGATAATATTCTATGAAATAATAATACATTTTAATATGGTCTATAATGGAGGAAATCTAAGCACTTAATCTAAGGAGTTGTAAAGAAAAGGAAAAGCTATAGAGGAAAAAGAAATCAGAATTGAAAACTCGAAGAATAGAAGTAGGTGGTGGTTCTGAAAGTTCAGTTTTCATGATATTCCAATTAGTAATGATAAGTATTATGTGTCCTACTATATAATAATTATTCATTTAATCAAAAGAAAAACTTCATTTGTATGGGAACTGTAGTTATACTAAATGGGGGACTTTTCAACCAGAGGAGATATGATAAGTTTCTAAAGGGAAACAGGGATTCATTGAAGTTCCTTTGAAAAAATATTGTTAATTTTTTCATAAATCAAAATCTTAATCAAAAATGGTCAGTGATACTCATTTTATGTGTTAGGTGATGCAAATGTTGTTGCACATTATGCACATACATGGATCTTAGTAAGAGCTCAGTGCTTCTTGGAAGGAACTTAATTTTTACAGCTCTTCTTGGAACAAAAGTGCTCAGTGACTTCCAAGAATATATCCATTTTCTATTCATTTGTGAATGGACCAGTAGGGTTTACTAGATAGATAGGCAAACCTATGTTCACTATGTTCATTGGATTTCTTATCCAATATGTTTTAAAGTTATCTTTGCTGTTTTCCCAACCTTGTCATACTGTTAACTATAGCTATCCTCTGAATGATTCATACACATAGCTGTTTTAAGTGTCTGTCCTAACTGAAGAGGCTTCATATTGTACTCAAAAAATTTGCCATTCCAAAGTGTATGAACTACATTTTCTGATAGGAATTTCAATTCTCTTTTATAAATTAGGTTCTCAAAATCATCTACATAGCATTCCAATGATCCAAAGTATTATTATTACTTACTTATTTTCTATCGGTAAATTTTATTGAATTTTCTACTCCTGTTATTTCATGGGTGAAAAATATTAAATATTAAATAGAACTGCTGAAGAACTTCTTCCTGCACAAATAAACTGGTCGTCCTCTTTCATTGTTACCAACTGTATCTTTCATTTTGAAACATTCCTTTCTCATTTAACAAATCTCTACCTTCTCCAGGTTTTCTGGTAATATAGCACTGCACCAAGGTCTTTACTGATGTCTAGGAAGATTAGATCAAGTGTATTTTCCTACTGTAAAAAATCAATTATCCTGTCCAAGGAATTATCAGGCAAATTGGGCATGATCTGTCTTTGTTAAATGAATCATAGAAACACTACGGCTGGAAAGGACCTCTAGGATCATCAAGTCCAACCTTCCTCCTAACATTTCCCTAACCATTAGACCAGAGGCTCAAGTGCTACATCTACTCGTTTTTTGAACCCCTCCAGGGATGATGACTCCACCACCTCCCTGGGCAGCACATTCCAGTGCCTAACCACTCTCTCAGTGAAAAAATTCTTCCTAATATCCAATCGACACCTCCCCTGGTGCAACTTGAGGCCATTTCCCCTCATCCTATCATCAGTAATTTGGGAGAACAGACCAACAGCAGCCTCACTACAGCCTCCTTTTAGGTAGTTGTAGAGAGCAATAAGGTCTCTTCTCCTTGTCCAGACTGAACAATCCCAGTTCCCTCAGCTGCTCCTCACAAGGCATCTTTTCCAGCCCTCTCACCAGCCTCGTTGCCCTTCTTTGGACCTGCTCCAGCACCTCCGTGTCCTTCTTACACTGTGGTGCCCAGAACTGGGCACAGTGCTCAAGGTGTGGTCTCACCAGTGCTGAGTCCAGGGACATGATCACCCCCCCTACTCCTGCTGGTCACACCGTTCTTGATACAGAATGTTATATTTCATTCAGTCTCACCTAGCAGACTTATTTGCTGATGAAGTATATAACTCTGTTTTAACTAGGTTGAAACTGATCTTTGATGCTTTTATTTATTGGGGTAAAACCATATCTTGTGTGAAGCCATATGAAATTTAAATAAATAAATAAATAGATAAAAAAGCGCAATTACACCTGTACTGATAATTAGATAGCAAATAAATGTTTCATAGAATCATGAAATCATAGAATCATAGAATCATAGAATCATAGAATCATAGAATCATAGGGGTTGGAAAGGGACCTCGAAAGATCATCTAGTCCAACCTCCCTGTAATGTGAAGGAAAAGAAGAAAAAAAACATCAGAAGCTATGGGGAAAAAAAAAAAGGTGACAATACATCATGAAACTTGCCTGCTATTTCATTTGATCAGCTGCATTTTCATTATTGTAGGACAATGTTTTGACATAAATCATTAGATTAGCCTGTTTTCCAGATACCAGAGTTGTAGTCTGAGCTGAAGTAGCAACAAAGAGATAGTATTAAAAGGTCACATACTAAAGTCAAATGTGCAATTCATCACTGAATACTTTCCTTCTATCTATATGTGTAGAGGGCAGAGAATGGCCTGAATTTAAGAGAAATCACCTGGCTTTGTCCTAAACTTCAATAATAGTATTCACTACAAATAACCAAGCCAGTCACATAGTCCAGAGCAAAAGCTGCTGCTGTTCAGGATGTAGGGAGCTCCCAAACTTGTCAAAGTTTTCTCTATTGGAAAAAAATTTTGAATTTTAATTGTAAACCGTGTTTTAAAAGAATATTTACATTATTTGTAAACTCTGCTTTTCTTGTTTGTTTTGTGAAAAATCTTTAAAATTCTAGTAGAATGGATGGGACCAACCATGCATGTGTGCTCCAGAATTTCACACTTGGAAATTCAAAGTCATGTGAAATTATTGAGGTATATATATCTACCTGTAAAGTCACTGAATGTTTTCAGGACCACAGAAAATTCAGCTTCAGTAGGTTCTCTCTTTCCTTAAAGCCCCACTATGTACAGATACAACAAAACCCAGAGCTACTATGCTATTCAGTTTTAGTGTAATGGCTGATATTTCAAGGGATGTTAACTTTGCTTTTGCATGTGTTTCCTTATTTACAATTTATTAGTCTTATGAATGGATTCTAGGAGTGCTGTAACTTGAAAGATATTGTGTACACAGAGTAAAAGAAAAAGTGGCCATTCTACCAGTCTTTTGGAAGCTTCACTTCTCTAAAACAAGTCACATCTTTCACTTGCTTTCAATTCCATTTGAGAATCCAAAAGTGTATTCTGAAGACTGTATTTTCATATCATTATTATTGTGCTTACTCTGTGCATGATTTGTGTAAGTTAGAATGAGAATGATTTGCACTTGCATTAACTAACTAGTACAGAGGTAGATTTAGCTGGTTATAAATCAAGTTTTTTTCTCTGTAACCATTAGCATTCAAGATTAAGTCTCAGCTGCTAAAGAGAGTGATTACAGTCCTGTAATTGGTTTATTGCACTGTAGGCACTTTTCACAGATTTCACAACAACATCCAGAGTCAAACAATATCCAGGATAAAAATGAGTTGGAAAAAAATTGCCTAAGCCAAAGTATTATATGTGTTAGAATATGCTACTTTATTCCAGAAAGTAATTATTTTTTAAACTTTGCAAGGAATTTTTTTAACGCTTCAGTTTTATTTTTTCTTCAGTCCTTCTTTGTTTCTCTTTTGATCTTGTTTTAACCACACAATTGCTGAATTGGAAAATTCCAGTTCCTTCTAGGTTACTTGCTCTTACCCAAAAGTTTACTAGTAGTTGCATTATTATTATGATTAAATTTCAGAACAAATGTACAAGTGAAACACAATAAATGAATAAGGAACACCAGAGAGTACATTTAATTTGCTAATATATGCAACATCATTTTTCACCATCAGAGCAATTAGCCTAGTTTCTGGCTAAGGAAGGAAATTGTCTGATTTGTTACTCTTATTCTGGATGATGATAGTAATATCTCACTCTTATATACACTATTATGCATATTTTATTTATTGATAGCTTTTAGTCTGGTTTTTAAATATGACTAAAATCATTAGGAGCAGGAAATTGAGGTTTAGAAAAATAAAATTACTTCTTTAGAGTCTTCAGCAATCAGGTATCTGATCCAGGTTTTCTGCACTTCATTACTAATCTAATAAATTAAAGTGGATTGTCTCGAAGCAATGTGTTACCCATGTCACTATGTGGCTTTTATGAAGTGGTTAAGCATTATTCCAAAAATAAGCTGCTGAAAAGTAAGTAAAAGATAAACTTTCAGAACCGAAATAAAAAATTACCTTTGGAACAATTAGGTGTAAAGGTTTTTTATACCTTTTTGTTGCTAGGATATACTTGATTAATAGCATTTTCTAGATATTTATTACATGAAATTAACTTTACATGATCTCATTACTTGATCAGGATAGATAACTTTTTATGCGACCTTTTCTGCACAGTCAGTTAGTACTTTTAGAAATAAGTTACAACTGTACTTAGCTGATGATTAATGTTGATGGTGACATTATAATTGTAATAGACATTCTTAATTGATTTTTCCCTTAAGATGATTGCAGCTCAATAACTGAGGAAATAGTCCTTTCTTTTTTCATATGACTGGAAATAATAAATTTTCTAGTTTAAAGGAAAGAAACTCTTCTATATGTCTGTAAGTACAGAATATATTTGGGATGGCATCCAGGAGGACCTGGACAAGCTTGAGCAGTGGACCTACGTTAACCTCCTGGAGTACAATAAGGCCAAGTGCAAGGTCCTGCACCTGGTCAGACCAATCCTCGGTATCAATACAGGATGATGGGATTGGGAGCAGCCCTGTGGAGAAGAATTAGGGGGCACTGGTGGATGAAAATCTGGACATGAAATCAGGATGGATGTGGAGTCACCATCTCTGGAGGTGTTCAAAAAATGCATAGACATCGTACTTCAGGACATGTTTTAGTAGTCATGGTGGTGTTGGTTTGGTGGTTGGACTTCATGATCTTAGAGGTATTTTCCAACCTTAATGAATCTATGATTCTATGAACCAGCAGTGTGCACTCAGAGCCAACTGTATCCTGGGTTGCATTAGAAGTGTGGCCAGCAGGACAAGGGAGGTGATTCTCCCCCTCTACTGTGCACTGATGAAACCTTATCTTGAGTACTGTGTCCAGCTCTGGAGTCCTCAGCACAAAGACATGGATGAAAGGCTGACAGAGTTGAGGATGTTCAGCCTGGAGAAGAGAAGGCTCTGGGGGGACCTTATTACTGCCTTTCAGTACTTAAAGGTGGCCTATAAGAAAGATGGGGACAGTTTTTTAGCAGGGTCCATTAGGATAGACATGGGGTAATGGTTTTAAACTAAAGGAGGGTAGATTTTGAGCAGATATAAGGAAGGAATTTTTTACAGTGAAGGTGGTGAAACACTGGCACAGGTTGCCCAGAGAGGTGGTAGATGCCCCATCCCTGGAAACATTCAAGGACTGGTTGGATGGGGCTATGAACAATCTGATCTAGTTAAAGATGACCCTGATCACTGCAGGGTGGTTGGACTAGATGACATTTAAATGTCCCTTCCAACCAAAACCATTGTATGATTCTACAGAAATATTTAAATCAATCAATATAATATAACCAATATTGCTTAATATTTATTATTTAAATACATTTATAGAAATGATCTGAGAGTTCATCAAATCAAATCATATTCAGAAAAAGCTCTTGGTTCCCCAATGGGAGCCTTTGCTGTGGGCTTGTTCCTTTATACATTGGTTTTTCATGGTAAAAAGTATAAAAACTGCAGAAAGAGAAGACATTGTCCTCTAGGGATAAACACCATAGCCATGCAATTAGCCATAGAAGTGAAAGTGACTGAGCAGGAAAAGTAGCCCATAAAAACCCACAGATTAGTCAGTGTAAAGCTGTCAAGGCAGCAGCTTGAAGATAAAGAAGAAAGTTAACATAAATAACCTGCCAAGCATTGTGATAAGGACAGTGTGCCAGTCACTGCAACAATCATGAACTCTGAAGAGCCTCCCAGACAGGCAGACTGTGAATACCAGCAGTGGTGAGGGTCAGTTGTTAGGTCCCAAGCGACACTGAAGAGGATAGTCAAGAATCAAGTATTCTCTGTCCCATTTTAGCAGTGATGGTAGCTAGGGTTACACAAGAGAAACTTTGGTGCAGAAGAGAGAGACTCTTGGGGAAGCCCTTGCCTCACCCCAGGACCACACATCCCACAGCTAGGACTGCTACACCGACCCAGTTCCATATCTTCTGCAGGACAGAGACATGGTTTTAGAAAATACTAATGTGAGATGCTCAGCTTCTCTATTGGACTGCACTGTCTTTTCCATGGTGCATGGAAGTTGTGTAATTCACAGATTCTGTGATTGAAATGTTTTGATATCCAAGTTCATATTACCTCCCCCATGTCAGACTGATCTTAGAATGTGACAGTTTGGTACATGGGCCTAGGAAGTAGGAAGAATGGCATTCCAGCCACACGTCCAATAATCCACATAACACTTATCTGTTAGGACAGAAAGAGATGAAGAAGGTAGTCAGCAGGGGATCTGACTACAGCCTGCTGAAAGGAATTCATGCAAAGGGAATCTTGAGTTTTAGTTTCTCACTCCAGTGTTCTTCATTCATTTGTGATCCCTACAGAGAAAATGCATACCTTCCCCAGAAGCCAGGAAACTGAAGGAATGGAAAATAATAAAATCATTATTTTTTCTGTCTCTACCCTTCTACTCAAAACACTCCTCTAGGACGTGAGAAGTGAAGGATCAAAAATGTAAGCTCAGCCTCAGGTCTTGTCTTGAACTTCTAAGGTAAATGATTCAGAAGTGCAATTTCTTTATGTTAAAGAAGCTACTTTTTTTTTCCATCATAAAACATGAAAGTTCAAATCAAAGTAGAAGGCAAACCCACTGTATGGCATAATTTTAGAACACCTACCAGTGCCTTGGTTTTCTTGCACATCCCTGATTGAAAGGAGCACTGAATTACACTGTAGTGTCCGTTCCTGACAGAGACTATCTGAATCGAGGTCTAAGCTCCTAAGTATTCCCAAAGCAAATTGTCCCCAAATAATTTCAGAAAGTTCATCATGTGAAAACGAATTTGACTGTGGTAACTTAAAAGCCAGGAAACAGTAAAAAAGTCACAAGGTGATTCATGCTAGAAGACATCTGGGGATATTTTTCTCCAGCCTCCTGCTCCAAGCAGGTAATGTTGGCAAGTGCTTGATACAGTTAGGTCTTGAAAACCTCCAAGGATGGAGTCTGCACAACCTCGGGCAACCTGCTCCCCTGCCTGCCTGTCCTCATTGGGTAAGGGATTCACCTTATAACTAGTCTGTACCCTTTGTTTCTATTTATGCTCATTGTCACTGGTCCTGCCCATGCACCACCGTGACAAGCCTGCCTCTATCTTCTTGGTGACCTCCCTGTAGGCACCAGGGGCTGCTCCAGCATATCAGCTGATAAGCCTCTATTAATTTTCATCTGCAGACTTTCTGCACAAGTTCTCTATTGATCATCTGGCTCACTGATGAATATGTTGAAAACAGCCATTCCCAGAACAGACCACTAACACCTCCAGAGCTTCCTCCCCTGGCATACCAGTTCTCTGAATAAGCTGAAGTCCACTTGCCTGATGTCCAGGATCAGTAAATCATTTCTTACCTTCCTTGGAGATAAACACTCCCATCTCAGAGTTCAATATGACTCAGTCCTTATACAGTTGGTATAAGTAACATACTAAGCATGAGACTTACAAAGAAATTTAGGCACCCCTTCCTAACTCTCCAGATGTTCTGTCTCCAAGGTCTTGTTTCATGTTGTGCAGTGTCCCTTCCTCATTATCATGAAATGCCTAAATCGTTGCAAAGAATAATCATAAAAACAACTTGAAACATGAGAATATGAATCACTGTAAGAACCTCCAGCTATTTTACTCCCAAAGTTTCTCATAGCCTGTGGCTCCCAACTTCTAAGTAAGCACAGCCTGTGAACCTTGCTGAAGCCTGGAGATTTCTCAGCTTTCATATTATGTTAAGCTTGAATTCAGAAACAGTCTCAGAACATAAAAATTCTTTGATATATATTTTTAGGTTATCATTACCTCCAAAGTATTAAAAAACTATCTTCGGACCTTGATTTCCAAAGGAAGCAATTTACTTTGATGGGTTTTGGATCAGGACCTAAGTGAATTGTCAGCTAAATCCAATTCACCTTTACAAAGAATTTCAGTGAAATAACAAAGTAGAAGGATAGGGAGAGTGAGTCTTTCATCAGTTATCTGAAGAATCAGAATACATCCAGTGGGAATTAAGCCATCAGCTTGGGAGAGCAGTCTTAGCAGAAAAAGGAATAAAAAAAAAAAACAAACAGATGATTTTTTAATTCTCTTCACAATTAGCAAAAAGTTTCTTTTATCTGATTTATAATTAGAAATTATAAATATGTTTTTGCATATGCATTTGACTTATATGACATTGCCAGAATGCATTTTAATGTTTCACATAAAACTGCATAGGTAAAAATGCATAATTCATAAGCAAGATGCTGTGCCTGTCCCTGTGGAGACTGAAGTGAACCCTGTGGCTGCCTAGTCACAAGTGTGACTGACATATAAATTTTCTTCTGTGGTTCTAGATTATGCCATTGATAATTCAGGATTTTTTATGGCCTTCTTGCAATTTACCATATATTAAACACTTGAGTTCCTCTAAAACAACAACAACAAAATCATACAGCTCTCAGAAAACTATTCAATGTAAGTGTTATATATGAAGTTGGGTAAATTTAAGAGTGAAATTGTTCTTTTAAAGGAAGCTGACCTTTAATTATGATAATTTTTCACTTGGTTGTGGTGTAAATTACTAAAGTGAGTGTGTTAAGGAAGGCAGCTTACCTAAGAAAGCTCCTACTATCTAGCATTATACAAACTTAATGGATAATTCAAAGTTTTTCCTTCAGTGATACTTTTACTCACATAAGATATGAATGTCTAAGGTTCAGATTATGCCAACATTCATATTAGAGTCAATTCATTCTAAAGTAATTCCCCAGAGACTTAAAATGCTTACAGGAAACTGACATACAGACTTACTCAAAGTACATATTAGTAGGAAAATGAATAAAAACATTTGATTGGGATTTTTTATTTAGTTTTAGTTAATGTATTATTAATTAGTGGAAGTATGGAGTAAGTTTGTTTTTTTTTTAAATTTCAGCTACTATGCACAAGATTTTCTTTTTAGATATTCATATATCCAATTTTCATGTACTCTAGGTGATCCTGCTCTGGCAGGGGGGTTGGACTAGATGATCTTTTGAGGTCCCTTCCAACCCCTATGATTCTATGATTCTATGATTCAATTTTTGTTCCTTCTGGAACCAGCAGGCAGTTTTCTTGGTATCTAAGTAAGAGCTGGTGCAAAGAGTGTTGAGGAGGCTGGGGTCTTGACTTTTCAGCTCCTTCTACTTGCATTGCTCCTCATGGTGGTGGAAGAAGCACAGTATGTCCTCCACAGGTTGGTTGCCCATGCACATGCACCGTAGCTGCACGTGGAGGCACGTGGTCAACATCACCTCTGCAATGCCCTGCTCCAAGAGGAAGGTGTACCCAGGGGGAGGCTGCAGGGGCCTGAGCAGGCAATAGAGGATGTTATTTCTTCACTGAAGTAGTTGTCAAGCAGTGGAACAGCCTGCCCAGGGAAATGATGAAGAATTTAAGACGTGCAGATGATTCTTGGTGACGTGGTTTAATGGCTACTTTGTCATACTATGTTAATGATTGGACTTGATGATCTGAGAGGTCTCTTCCAACCAAAATGATTTTATGATTCTACTTTACATTTTGCTTGCATAATATATATAAAATTATGTTTATATATAAGACACCTGTAGTGTAGGATATTACTTTTAAAACTCAGCTGTGGTGGCTAAATGAAAAGATAACAAAGTCTTAGGAAGCAAATCTGCCTGGATTACTCCATTTTCTCTTTACAACATAGCTGAGACACTTTGTTCACTTTTTAGGCTACCTAAGTATACCGAATATTGATCAGAATATGATATATGTAAGGATGTTTAGAACATTTCCCCCCCGGAGACACATCTAGTTTACAAACCCCTAGCATGTTTTAGGAATTCCTCTCAAATTTTCATTTGTACTTATTGAGAAACTAATCCATTCCTGCATGCCACAACTGTTTGTTGTAGTCACTAGCTTTTTATACTTCTACTCCAAGTATGAAACAAAAGAGCTGTAATTAATATGATTTACAACAATGTGCCCCCTAAACAAGTAACTGAGTTTTTTGCACTGACAGCATGTTGCTATAAAGGATTGTGTTGCTCAACAGAATAACTCATTTTTTTAATATGTGTAGTATATTAATCAATACATGATATTCCTATCAGTTGCTAAATTCCAAATATCAAACAAGCCTGTTTTGATAAATTCTTAAATATTTTAGAGAAAAATATTGACAAAGTGACAAGCTTATACATGGTGACTGAAAGCGAGATGTTTACTATTTTTTTTGTAAGGGGGAAGAATAATCTATTTGTTGTCATTGCACGTCAGCATTAGCTCCATAAAGAAACAAATTCTTTCTCTGTGTCTCAAATCACCTCATTTGTTTTGTAAACAGTTATTTTCAACTAAATATATTTAAAATGCTAAGTGATAAATTGAAGAAAGTAATATGAAAGTGAGGAAAAGTAACAAATCCAACATGTCCTTGCCACAGTCTCTTAATGAACTGGATAAACAGAGACAATATCTGTTAGTAAAGCTGAGGATTATATTAAATTGTACATTAAAGCATAGAATTATGTTTTTATGCCTTGCAAAAAAAGCATCCATAACAGACACTGTTATTGAATTCCTCCTCACCAATATATAGGCCAAATTCCTTTCTGCATCAGTAGGAGTCGTTCAGACCTAGCTGTGTATCCAGGATGGTCTATTACTAGGTCTTGATTACTCTTCAGATGCTTGCCAGTTGTCTTTCATTTTCAGGAAAAGACTGTAAGACAAACCTAGACAACATTTCTGGTAACTGCTCTGATCATCATCTACTGCTGTTAGTTGTGTAAGGCAGGACAGATGCTGCCTCCAAGTTGCTAAAGGCAACTCAGGCAGGAACAGAGGGCAGTTAAGTTGAATATTAGTATAGTGCTTAATTTCTGGGAGTTAGCCAATGAAATGTCTCAATACGTCTAAAAACTTGTCCCTGCTTTCAATCCTACCCTGACTGGAGTGAATTATAAAACTCACAGGGCTCCTAAGCGTATTCAAACAAACTTATTAATGTTTTATTCTATGTGGTTTTCATTTTTCCACATCAGTTTTGATTTGTTTCCAAAAAACTTGTGGCTGAATATTGGAGCTATTGAATGCTACTTCCTCTTTCTTGCCTCACTAATTTTCTTTTCTGTTTGTCTTGTATTTATTTATTTTGTGCTCTTCTTTGTTTTGTTTTGGTTTTGGTTTTGTCACTGCCTCTCTGCAGCTCAGGACAATTGGGGATTTTGCTTACCATTGTCCACACAATGCTTCATACCTCTCTTGTGATCTCGTCAGTGGCTTTCCTAACTGGTCAGTAAAACTTCCTTTCTGGTCAGCACACAGAAAAGCCTGACATTATATTTAGACCTCAAGGGAAGATTGTATCTAACGGGTCAGTTATCAGACATGTGAGGTGTTGCTGACTTCTACACGTTGAATGCTTAACAAGTACTACTCCACCTTTCATGCCACATCAAAAATTCCCATACCATCACACAGCAAAGATTAAAAAATTATAGCACAGAAAAAATGTCAGTAGCTTATTCTTGGTATTTTCTTGCCTGTAGTGATATTCAGTGTGGACAAATGGAAACCATGGAATTCCTGGGATGGATCTCAGTGCAACACTATATACCTTTCACAGGTTAGGATGAGAAAATACTTCTTTTTACTACATTTTCAATATATAATTCGTGATTTTTGGTGTTTTGTGGCTTTTTTTTTGTTTGTTTGTATGGGTTTTTGTTTTTGTTTTTGTTTTGTTTTTTGTCTTTTCTAAACATTATTAAAGATTTTTGTTGCCCTATCAAGATTTCATTGACCACATATGAATACTTATTTCAGTATATAATATTTGCTATCTGGAAATGTATTAAAGAGATGGCATAAAGCCAAATGTTTGCAAAGACCTCTTAACATCAGGGTGGTTTAATTATTTAATTAGAGATAATAATTTGATCACAACAGAAACTTCCCCCCCAATAGGAAAGCCCCACCATCTTTTAACTAGCTAAACGTACATTTTGAAAGCAGGAGTTATATGACCACTTGTTTTCACTAAAATTTTAAAATACCTCATATATTTTAAAATAATATTGTCTGTCTTACAGGCCATTTTCAAGTAGCCAACTGAATGTTCTTTATGAATTTATTCAGATTACTTTAAAACTTCATGCAAACTGTATTTGGGCCCTGATTTAAAAAAAAGAAAAAAAAAAAAAAGGAATATTAACAGCATTAAATAAATAAAATATAGAGCACTCACCAACCCATGAAGGAAGCTTGGTAAAGAAACCAAAAATCTGTAAAGGATTAATTTTCCTGTTCTTTTACCAATGGATTTAATTAGAAGCTCCATGTATTAAATGTGGCAATGTGAATTTTTAGTGAGATTTCCAGTATATGGAATGGGTACTGGATATTCATGCTGAGATTCAAAAAGCACTTTTTTTAAAGATAATTTTATTTGTAGTCACAAATAACAAGAACACATAGATTAAGAATATCAGAAGGAAAAATACCAAGCTGCTAAGTTGATCAAAGGAAAAGAGAGGTCACCTGAACTCTTGTTCTGTTGAAGCAAATGAATACCTAACAGGTATAGAAAGTGTTGGCTCCATCCTTCTCATCAGCTGGAGGTGGAAGGAGGCAGATGCACACTCCTGTTCAAAGAGGGAAAGAAAGGTTGGGTAGCACTGTCTTTCTCACTGAGAAAGGGGAGGGGGGAAGAAGTGCGTAATTTCCTGCTCTACATCTTTGTGAACTGCTCAGATTAAGTCCTGTGGTCACTCAGTTTGAGGATGTTTTCAGTTGGAAGCCTTTTCTCCCCATTTCATTTGTCCACTTTTCTTCCTTGAGGCAGCTTGTTTATAGTCTTTCTGTGTTTTGTCAGCACAGCAGTAAATCACATTGATACCAAAGTTACTGAGAGTTCTTGGCATGGCAATTTCAGCTATGACCTTAGCATGGACCTTAATAAAACCGAGTGCTTTTATCAATATGAAGGCTCCCTTCCTTGTTCTTTGTCCTGCCTTCCATGATTGAAAACTCAGTGTATTGTCACTTGACTGACATGGTCTATCTGAACAACCAATCCCTCCAGCTTACTTCAGCATGTCCAGCAGGTAAATACAAATTCGGCCTGGGAAACTACACGATTATTTTACAACCCTTTAGCAGAGAAATGAAAGATAGCTCTATGTAACAGATATTTGTGGATAAGGAATCTCATTCTACAAGATCAGAATCACTTCTTCGCTTTTTTCCCTACCATATACTCCCCTGCAGATGTTATAGGAGATAAAGTTTCGTCGACTTATTGGATCTTCTTTTATAGTGAAAATCTGAATGAAAAATATCATATCATACTCAACACCTACTATTTCCTAATATTGTTTGAGAAAAACTTTGCTCATTACTAAAGGTTTGCCCCAGCATAGAATATGTCAACACTGGGACCTGCAAATTTTGAGGCAAACTTTAGTTGAATCTTTTAACTCTGTGTAAGGGCCAAATCTGAATTTTCCTGTGAGATCTCATGAAACGGAGTCCTTCTCATTGGTAAGACTGAAAAAGGTATTTTAGAAGGGCTTGCTCTTATATTGCAGGTTGTAAATAATCCATTCCACTCTCCACTAAACTAGTAATGGCTGATCTGTAGCACTCCAAGATTTCCTTGGCATAATATATATTTACAAAATACACTGAGGCTTTTATTTGGCTATCACCAGTACAAGATGGTTTATTTCTGCACAAAATTACCATGATAAGCAATCTGCAGAATATTGCTGGGGAGAAAATTTGTCAGTCATGCTGACTTTAGCTCAGAGTAGCAGTATAGATGTATTGTATAGACATAATATATGCATAAATTCACAACATGTGAGTCCATATGTTCAAAGACTCATAACACACTGAAATAAGGAATAGTTTGGGTTCTGTTTGGTTTTGGCTTTTTGTTTGTTTGTTTGTTTGTCTGTTTTTTTGGGAGGAGAAGTATTTGACTGAAGTAAAGTTACCTAATACCATGAACTGATATAAAACACCCTCTTAACCAAAATGGGAAAAATGAGTATAGGCATCTAACAGAGTTATGATTAATAAAGAAAAAAACTAAATTTAAAATCATTAAAATTCAAGTTAAAAATACTGATTTATGCATTTTACCAGTTTTGTTTGGCCATGTTAATGCTTTCACTGAAAACATTTTGACCTGGAGATAACATGAGCCTTTTTTTATGGAAACAAAATATAACACAATGGTATCCTAACTTTGTTTCAGTATGACTATAATTCCTTTTCTGTAAATGTAACTCTGATCATTTTATACAGTCTCATTGAATTAAATATTAAATTTATACTGAACATTCTTTTTCAGTTTTTGCTCCAATTCTTACTGAGGTCCCAATATTTCTATTTACAGGAGCAAGCCAGATGAGCCTTATCTGAACATACAGAAACTGCTGAGGATTTATGCCATGAAACAATTAAGATCTCTTGTAAGATTTTCTGCTTTAAGTTTCAAAGGAGGAAGATATCCATGAGAAGATTAAAACAAAGAAGTTAACCTTCATCTTGTTGAATTACAAATAAATAGTTGTCTACATTAAAAAGATTTAATTTAAATAAATTAATTAGATTGTAGCCCAGATACAGCTCTCTTGTTGCTATTATTTCATATGGCTTGCTGACATTTTCCTGATGAAGATGAGAAAGAGCTATTCAGGAGTGAACATTGTCTTCACATCCACAAATGTCCTCCTAAAAATGGTGGATTTTTGATGCATAAAAATTAAACTTTTGCAATTTTCAACGAAGGAGCAGAGGGAGAGTTAGTAGAGGAAAATGAGTATTTATGGACATGAGCAGGCTGGGTCCCAAATTCTTGGGGGTGCCATGGTTAGACCTTGGTGGGAAATAAAACACAAACACTTAGCAGTTGCTTGTATACCAACACACTTTATTTCCTGAATTGCAGGTGGATCTGCTGGCTTGGTCCTGAGATATCACTGCTTCTTGATTGAAAATATATTCCTATTCACACAGCCTCAAACACAGGGTTTTGAGTTCAGTATAAAGATTTAAGTGTTATATTTTACCTCATAATGGTTTATGTGGCCATTACATCATCATGAGAGTACAGGTGGTCATAAGAATTTGCATTTCCTTCTGGGAATCTGTCTAAAGACTGTTACTGTATGTCTGACATATGCATATGTGTATATATGAACATATAGATGTCTGTGTTTATATGAATATGTGCATATATATGATACCTATTTTTCCCAGGATACCTGTCACAGCAGGGAAGAGCTAATTGACATAAATTAATGGCTGCTTGAATACACTTAGAAAAATCTATAGCATGAAGGCATTGTTTCTTTAAAAGCTTGCATTCTTCAGCTGAAAACTCCAAAAAGGGTTTATCTTCACTATTTTGATCACTGTAAGATTAGAATTCAGAATTAACTTAGTGTGGTTTCTACAGGTTTAATTAACTACAAGGCCAAGGTTACTGGAAAGGTTAATTAAGATATACCTCCTATGACTGTGAGGAAATGCTTTATGGTAAGTACTTCAAGATGTATTGTTTCCTCCAAGAGCAGTCAAACATTTTATGGTTTGACATTAAAAAAAAAAAAAAAGCACTTTTTCTGATTTACCTGAAAGCCTGATAATCATAAATATTACTTTGCCATTTACCAGCAACACAAGAAAGAGGGAACCAAATTATTTGTAGTGTTTTAGCTGGAACTTTCTCTATCTGTTTCAAGGCACTTGCCTTGTGTCAGCTAGGCATTGACTGATCCTTTGAGTGATTTTTCTAATGATTAAAGTGGGCTGGTGAGACAAACCAAAATAGATTCCTTGGCACTCCACCAGCAGACATCAGGAGTGTATATTAAATACACAGCTTTTCATCTTTGAGAAAATTCATCCTCAAAGGTGACTTCTTTCACAAAGAAAACAATTAATCAGATAATTAACCTTCTGAATTGGCAGGAAAATTATATGTTATCTAAAAATTACTTCCCTCTAGTTTAGAAAAATGGTAGAAGGAACTTAGTAATTAAAAAAATTGTTTGCAGCACATATTATTGACTACATGTAACATCTAAATTCTGAACCACACACAAGCATTCACTTAGAGCAGTCAACACAATAATAACTTCTGTAATATTTTTAATTTTCTGTTCTGTGAAAAGTTGATTTTGCAATAGAAGGTGCTGATGATATATTGCTTCAAAGTTTGATTTCTGTTTTGAAAACACTCTAAAAAACTGCATCAGAGCACAGATACATGCCAGACCCACTTGCAACCTCCACGTCTGCCCTGCACACCCTCATGGTTGGACCCAATGATCCTGAGGGTATTTTCCAACCTAAACAATTCTATCATTCTCTGATAAAACTTAACACTTGTACAGTATATGGGTGTGTCACTACGTTGGCTAGATTCTCTTTAAAATCACTACTGTGAAGATAGTACTTGAATAATTGGCACTCATTTGCTTTATTTGAGGAATCTTATTTAGAACTAGATGCCTTGGGTCACAGTATTGCCTAATTATTGAGAGTAAGAGTAAAGAGAACTCTACATTTGATCAGATAATTCCTATAACTGAGTCACAGCAAATACTTAAACCAGAGTAATAGACTATGTTTGCAGAAGTCATTCCAGTAACCCCAAAACAGTATTTTTAATCTTTATATTCAGCTCTTCTTTCATTTCAAATATAAAGACTCTTTTAGCCATAAGGGTTTATGGCTAAAAGTTTTGCTACGTGAGAGCATGAAGATCCAGAAGTTTACCAGGCTCCAGGATCTGTATTGATTAATATTCACAGCTGGTTTTGATATCAGCAAAAAAAAAATCTCATTTGAAAGCATATATTATTCAACCAAGAGTGTTGTGCTGATCATATAATATAAGAATACATAATTCTATCTTTCACTTTTCTGGAAAAAGTTATATTAACACACTACCAGTTGTTTTCAGATGGTGTTTTTTTTTATTAAGTAGTTACTAGTCAATTAACATATCTATATGACTCTGTTATGGTTATAATTATTATGGTCATGATAGCTATGGTTATAACTTGGGCAACTTAACATGAATTCAGCCTTAGACTACATGTGGTAGAAACCACACTGAGATAACTATTGGAAGAATTGATGATTTTTTTCATTTTAAAGTTCAACTTTAGATGCAAAAGCACGAGCATACAGGATGAATTGCTCTGCAGTTAGAATTCAGCTCTCCTTCCTTCTCCTTTCTTTCTTACTGGAGTCTTTTTTTGTTTTTTTACAAGATTTAAAAAGAGCTTTAACACCTTCCAGTACTAAGAGTTCTAAAAGAAATGCATACTACTGCTGTTTGAGATCAGAGAATACTATTTGATCTGAAACAACTGCTGTCTTGCACAAACGAGGCAGCTTCAGCAATAACAGCTCACATCCAGTTTTGAAGAAGTGCCAGCGCAGTGAGTACTCACATTATTCTCTCAGTCATTTCCAGGCTTGGGTTTTTTTTTATCTCTTCCTCAGGTTCTTCATCCATCAAAACATTGTCTTAGAAAAGGTCCCAAAATATCAGCACAGTGGTATTTTTTTTTTTTTTTGTTTGAGCCTTCCTCTTCATGGCTCTTCTAAAAGGCATGCTGGCCTGTGCCTAAGCTCAGAGAAAACCCCTTCTCTTTTGTTTCCAGACACATCTCTGAAGCTCACCTTAATCTCTTCAGTAGCTAGGAACACACCACAAGCAGCTAAATTCTTTAAGAACTAGAGTCCTCCTACATGTATAAGTTACTGGAATGTACTTTCCTGAGAGACTTCATAAAAGAATTCTAAGCCCTGACAAGAGAAGCTATGTGATAATGCACAACAAAGGTGTATTCTGCCTTCTGTACTGACCCAGCATTTCCAATCAAGCACAGAAGCTCACCTCCACTCTATTTCTCTCCCATTTGTCTTTCTTTCATGTTCCTTCATAATTTTAAGGTTGCAAATGTTAAATACAGAAGTGTAGACTAATATCACATTTTAACTATCAAAATATTAAAACTTTTTTGTTCTTTAAGGTATGCCGTCAGGTCTTGTCCAAGACACCAAAATAGAATCATTTTACCATGCATTTTTTATTAAAAACCCTCTTTTTGGTTGAATCCTATCAAAAAATACCCAAGATTTAATAATCAGTTACAACCTTAGCATTGCTGTGTGAAGGTTTGATTGATGAAAGTTTCTCCTTACTGTGACAAAAGAATTAAATGAGATTTCTGCCCTTAAAACACAAGATGTACAAACATGCTTAGTGATAGATCTTTTAAAAAAGTGTCCTTCATAATCTTAGATGGTTATACAACAGTGTCCTCATCAATCAAGACTTATCAGAGTGCATAAAAAGGTCCAAGCCTTAACAGCTGATAGTTGGCAATTTAATCATTTAATGTCCCATGATTGCTGCTGCTGACCAGCTGGAGCTCCACTGGCCTTGTTTTTCCAAAGATATACTGTGAACAGGCAGAACACAACACAGTCATGGAGCATCCATAACATTTAAAGTTGATAGTTCTATGTGTAAACATTAGAATAAATGGCAGAGAAACTGGGAAAATAACTGAGAAATAAAGGAATGAGTAGTGGGGTAGAAAAGATGATAAAAAAGGTGAAGAAAGGCAGTTCTCAAAAAAAAATAAACCTCATAGCTCCATCTGAGTGCACTGATTTGCATTCTGGAATAAAAAATATTAAAGTTAAGATTTGGTACTTCTCCACAATAAGGAGAATAAAGAAAAGAAATTACACACACATAGAAGATAATCAGGCAAAGGAGAGACCCTGTGTCCTGATAGAATTTGAGGTATAAAGCAGAAATGGTGGAAAGAGCAGTGAAAGTAGAGAGGTGTGTCACTTCTGAGTAACTGAGCAGAGAGTTATGTTTTACCCTGCAGGAACACTGGCCTGACTTTGCTCTCACTGCCAGCTTTGCAAGTGGAAAATGAAAAGGAGGAGGACACAGGGAGATGGGATGCCAAATGTTCTGTCCTATCCTTGCTCATAATATAGAAATAATGGCTTTTATTTTCTATCAAAACGTGTTCTTCTGTCCCAACTCTTGCAAGGGACACTTGTGTTTACATGCTGTCTCAAATCCCACATAAATGTCATCCCATCATAGATGCTAAAGGTGTGAAGAATACAGAGAAACACAGGATCAATTCCATGGTTTCAAACTGATCCTATCCATTCAACCTGCAAGCCACATGAAACAAAACTGACACTGTCTCACAGCAGAGAAAAGAAAAGGTAGATTTGTTTACAGGATTTCATAGCATCCACAACTTCCCATGGTGAAAATTGGAATAAAAAAAATTGGATGCCACAGAGTAGTTTTCTTTACATCTGTCCTACTGCTTCTAGTTACAAAAGATGAAATTTTATTAATGTTGTTAACTCAAAAAATTTACCTAAAAGTGTTATCAGTCATTGTGATGAAATTTATGGCATTTTAATGTAGTTCTTCATACTTTCTCATTTTAATCTCTGAATTATACCTTCTGATACAGTTGGCATCTGGTATTTTATTTGTATCAGTGTACATCATGCTGAGAGCATTGGTGTTATTATGGACATTAATATAGTGCTACATGAGAATTCTGCTTTTCCCACGAATCCATGGATTTTGCACATGGTGAGGTGAACTTAAAAACAGTATACAAATAATTACCCAGTTATCAATACAATTTTTAATGCAAAAAGAATTTGATATAGCTCAGCCTTTTATCACTTTGTAAGAAATAAATTATTGAGGCTACAGTAGAAAAATCTCATACTCCATGAGGCAGAAGAGCATTCAGTCTCAAACTACAGTTCTCTGAGACATCTATTATCTTACTGCTAAGCAGTTAAATATTTTCCTCTGGGATTTGAGAGACATCCTACAATTGATAACTCTAAGTGAACTCTATTAGACCTGTAGATATTTTAAATTTAAGAAGGCCAAGAAGATGCTGAAGTTCTTGCTTGAAAGGCTAGTTACAGATTGTTGAATCTGATGAATAATGATAGTACATCTCTCCATTTTCCAACCAGTTTGTCAGCCTTGCTAGATGTTGCTGGTGACCTGCTGAAAGCACCCAGAGTAGTGGAGCACAAACAGAAGGATTTCAAGAAGAATGTTTCTGAAAGCAATGATTACTGCAGAAGGAACTTTATGTGATGGATTCATAAGCTATGGTTGGACAACTGATGTCAAAGAAAATGGAAACATTCACTAGATTATTGGATAATGAATATCCAAAACTGTTCCTAGACTCATAAAACTCATCAGTCCCTAACAACTCAGAGAATGAGCTGTGGAAGTTGCAACTATAAGATGGTACTCAAGAGGGAAATGGTATATAAGTTTATTTATGAACTTGAAAGGCAGGTATCTGATATGGTAGAAATACACATATATTTTTACAAAAATGCCTTATGATGTATTTAAAATTCTTTTTCTTGGAAAATAGCATGTTATCTTCTATGGTGCTGTGAAGTAAAACTAGAAAGATGTGTGTATACTGTTATGTGGGATGCTGATGGCTATAATTACAAGTTTAACATTCCTAAATTGTCACTTCATGAAGTTTGAAGTATCTAAATAAAGTCTACAGACAGATATATTGTTTTTTAAAAATCCATTTGAATTACCACTTCAAGTGATAGTTGATATACCTGACTTTCTTTTATTTTCCAAGTTTCTAGGGAGCAACAAAGGTAATGAGTTGTGACTGTAGTTTGACATTATCCTAAAGATATAAAAATGAAAAAAAAGCAGAGTGCTCACCTCCTGAGTGCTTTTCCACCACTCTTATAATCCATTTTTCTTTCTAAAGAAGAAGGTTGAGGAATACAACAAAAACTGTATAATATACTACTAAAAAAAATTACATGCAACTTCAAAACATCAAATTTTTGTCTGTAACTCAGTTGGCAGCTAAACACCAACAGCCACTGGCCACTGCTTCCGCTCCACCCCCACCATGTTAGGGGAAAAAAAACAGGAGGAAACGAAAACAAAAAGCCTATGAGTTGAGAAGCAGACAGTTTAATAGAATAGAAAGAGAAACAACAGTAATAACAGTAAAATAAGTGAAATAGGTTCTAAAGCAAGTGATAATAAACTCCTTAGCAGAGATGCAGCTTTCTTTGCTCTAGCCTCATGCTAAAGCCACCCAGAAAAACAAACAGCCACTCTGCAGGCCAGACCCTCCCCTTATATAGAAGGCATGACACCAATATGGTATCAAATAGCCCATTCCTTAGCTGTTTATCCCAGTCGAGGCCCCACCCAGCTCCAGCCACTTGTGAACATTAACCCTAACATGGATGAACCAGGACACCTACATAGCTTCTTTTTCTGTAATAAATCCATCTTTTTAATTCAGCCATGAAAGAGATATAACAAGGAACATGTAACATTCTGGGCTTATTTCAGACTTCAGTCTTTCTGAGGACTCCATAAACTGTTTCTGATCTTAGCCATTCTGTGCTTATTTAAAGCCATGTTATTATCAATATCAGACTGTAATGAAATTGTCTGAACTTGGTTTTAATATGTAAAGGTAAATGGGTTTGTTTCACAAATGTAACAGTCTTCAGGTGACTTTCCTCACAGCATGATTCATACTGATATATACCTTCTTAAAAGTATTTAAAAGCCAGTATATAGTCTGTGACATGTCTGACATATCAGGAGGGGAAACAGAAGAATGAAGTTACCTTTCTGACACTGCTAAATTAAAGCCTAAAGGATTATCTATTAAGAAGAGATACGATAGCAACCATCAAGAAAAAGTTGTGTTCTTCAGAACAGAACTTCTGTTCTTTTGACATTGTAGAAATCTGCATGACAATGCTTGCATATCTGCATATATTTGGATTCAGGGTGCAGAAAACATACAGTTGATGTTATTTTTACTGTCCAACAGCTTAGAGGTTTCTATTCCCTATTCTCTTTGAATTTTCCTGCTATGAGACTGGACATTCAAAGTATTACATCATATAGGTTTACTTGATAGGTAGGTTTGTATAATTTAAGATTTGCTTTTCCAGAAAGAAAGTGGGATTTAGAATTTTGTGTTACATTTGTTAACCTAAAGCAACAAATTGGGAGTGAGGATTGGAGAAGCACATAATTTTTGCCTAGAACAACAGTTCCTTTCTTCACTGGCTTCTGTTCATATTGAGTGTCTCTTCTGCACTATAAAGAGATGATTTTCTATATTTTTCATTGGCTACTAATCTTAACAGTCCCCAGCTGGTCTTCCAGTGTTCCCTGGGTAAATTAACCACCATCTCCTGGGCTAACTGCCAACGCAGTCCAACTATTTCTGAACAGAACAACATTGTATTCAGCAGCTATAGACCCACACACAAGGCAATGTCTTGCACTCAGTATAACACATTCTGGAGATAGCAAACTACATTCTCGTAAAAATATAAATGTGGTGAATTTTTTATACTCCCTGATCATCACTGATAATTAAATTCCTTCCATGGGCCCATTCAATCAAATATGATGTCCCCAAAGAAAGAAACAAAACTGAAGGTCTCTGGAGATGGAGGCCAGACAGGGCAGTCTTCAAATTGCTAGAGTTTGGTTTAGTTTACCTTAAATAATGTGCCTGCAATTGTATACAGGGAGTTTTCATGTCTCAAAATATTTACTTTGGAAGTTGAAACTATCCCAGTGAAACAGAAAATTCCTTACCAGTGTGTTTAAAAGGGAAAGAAAAAAAAAAAGAAAGAATCACAGGAATATAAAGCATTGTCATTATTTTTCCAATTAACAATTTTTCCTTGTAATTTTCAAAGGGGATTATGCTGGATTTTTTTATTTTTTTTTAAATCCTGTATTTTAAATTAAAATGATTCCTATGCAATCAAAAAACAAAACGGAACATCTCATTTAAGTAACGGTAATGTCTAGGATCAACTTAATGCAATAAATTTTACAGCATTTGGGAAGAGTTAGTTTAGAGTTCGAATTTAAAGAAAGATAATGAACATTTTTAGGCAAAATTTGGTTTTGCTATCTAGTAGTATGTAAATGGATACACAGAAAATCTCAGCTGCACCATTTAGAGGGCAGTGCAGATCAACGATAACCTGACGTGCATACACAATTATTACCTTCTTTTCCAATTAGGGTATTAAATTAGAATGGTAAATTAATCTACTGTTCTCAAGAATGCAGAGATCATTTGCTTGTTTGTACGTCCATGACTTTAATAGAATTCATGACACCAGGATAATGTGTTTCACTGAAAATTAAATAGGAGCTCTTCATTTCAAGTATCCCAGCGGACAAAAAGAAACTTCATAAAAGTTTAATACGTTTTGGAATATAAAGGCACATATCACTGAGGAAACAGAAACAGCTGTTATGTCTGAGAGTAACAGGCAGTGCAAAAAAGGCATAATATTTCTGTTGATACTACCCAGGGAAGTTGTAGATGCTCCATCACTGGAGGCATTCAAGATGAGGTTAGACAGGGCTTTGAGCAACCTGGTTTAGTGGGAAGCATCGCTGCTCATGGCAGCAGTTTTGGAACTAGATGATCTTTAAGGTCCTTTCCAACCCAAACCATTCTGTGATTCTATGATTCTGTGATTCTAAGAGTCTATGATATGCCAATGTCAGAAAAAGATAAGCGTGAAGCACTGAGATAATTAAAGCTGATAAGATGCTTTTCTACACCAATAGGTTTGCTGATCTATAAGTACAACCATTGTAACTTACTCAGTTTTTATGGGTATTTTAAGTTGTTAATGACAAAAACTAGTTATTTGAAAAGCTATCCTATAAACAGAAAAAAAAAAAAGAAAGATAATTATCCCAGGAAATGCATTCTGAAGATCCAAAATTAAAAATCCATTGCACTTATCTTGATCACACATTTTATTTGACTATTCTTTAAATAACTTAAAGTGGGAAATATCTGCATCTGAAACAATTTGCATATGCTAAGAGCAACCCTTGAGTTTGTCTGGGAGAACACGTTAAGAATTTGTCACCTTACACCTAACACACTCAAGAGTTCTTACAGAAGCCAGAAAAAAAAAAAAAAAACCAAAAACAAACTACATGTAACATCTGTTTAATATTTTTGCATATTTTAATGTGGAGCCTGAATTGAAAAGTAAGGTTTGGCAAATGATGCATTCCCCACAGAAGAATATACCAAATAACCACCACAGCGAGGAGAGAAAATTTCATAGCTCCTTGAAGAAAAAAAATAGCTGATCACATACCAACAAGGTAAATGCTACAGCTGCTTCTCAGCATAACAACTTACAGCTTTACAGAGCAATGGAAATACAACTTTTATTCACATTGAGAATATAAACATTTTTTTTTACCAACTTGAGAAGGAAAAAGATGAAATGAACTAAACTTTGGAGGAGGATATTGAGTATAAAACCTAAGAATTTGAGGCAAAGACAAGCAGAAAAGGTTATGCAGTTGCAGAAGGAAAATAAGCCCTTCTTTCGGTTAACTTTACTGTAATCTATATTGCATCTGTTTGGCTCAGTAAAATAAGGTCCATAGAGGTCAGCAGAGACAGACATTTTCTGCAGCGACTTTCACTAAGACTGCAGACTCTCAAGCATGCAATAAAGTAGTGGAGTATAGAATCAAACTTCAAGGGCCACATAGAGATTTTTGCTTCCAGTCAGGTCACAGTGGGCTTGGCCACTCATAAAGGATTAAAAAACTCAAGAAACTCTTAAAAGTTTTTTCCTCACTTTGTGTAGCCCAATGGTGAGTCTGATTAGTTAGGAAGCTGATTCTCAATCTTACTGTACTGTACTATAAGGAAACACTTGCAGAAGTATCTAAATCTTTAAGTTTCAGAATATTCAAAAAATATTTCAAATCTTTCAAAATATCCTGGGAAATTTTTGCTTGGATGGTGTTTGTTGAATCTGGAACTAGAGAATTAGGAAGAAGAAAGATGGGTGTTCTGAGCATCTGTTCCAATAATAATAAAAATAATAAATTAATTTCTAATTATATCAATTATATGTTGTTTATATGGTTATGAACATGGTATGATTTTTGACTGAAGATCTACTCTTTTCTGAAATAAATCCCTCTGAACTTCACTGCTCAAGTTTCAACTGTTTCAGGTATTGAAAATAATTGAAACCTTTCTGTAAGTGGGATTTTTCAAAAATATGTTAATAATAGAATTAAAATTACTCAGAAATCTTCATTTTTCAAGTTACTGAACTAGTTTGCTACTTTAGCCAGGAAAGGAAGTAGTGATTGCTTTCAATAAATTACAATATTAGAATACCACCTGCTCTGTAATTTTTAGCAAAGTTTACAGGGTCTGCTTTGCAAAGTTGTATTAAAATAATATAAAAAAAGCCAAACATGGAGTACTGAGTGCTTTTTTTCCTTGATTACAGCTTTTAATACTCTGTCATCAACTGAGAATAAAACTGTGCTGGCACACTACCAATCACATCTGTCTTGTTAATGAAACAAACTATGGAAACCTTTCCAGTTTGAAAAACAAAGGAGAACAATAGATGCTCCAAATAACATTGAGCTGTTGTATGATTTTTTAAAAGCTTCCATCACATGAATGTGGTGTTAAAAAATGAACTGTTAAGCTGTGACACTGCATTTCAAATTAATTTTATTCTATGGAAAATATAATTAGACTTTTTCTTTTCCAAGTAAGAATAGCTTCTGTGAGAAAGAAAATGAGGGGAAAAAAAATTGTTGGTGTTAGAAACCATTACAGTAAGACCATATTGAACAAAACTCTAAGACCTGTGATATTTTCTTCATCTCAAGCAGTGAGTGGCTAATAAAGGGAAATCCTGACCCACAATTCATTCAAGATAATGAGAATGTTCCCACTGACTTTATTTTTCTGAATGAGAACCATTTAAAATAAGATAGCTATCAGATTTCTATCTGTATAAATACTGAACATTACAATTAAGTTGCCGTTATACTTTTTGCAAATAGGAAGGGATTTGCTTGCTTTCAAACTTAACTTCATATTTGGCATCATCCAGATTTGGGGCCCCAGTGTTCTATACATTGGTAGGTTACATCAGTGTTGTGTTGTCATTGCTGCAACAGGTAACTGAGCATCCAGCCCACCAAGTGTGAGTAAAAAAGTTCTGTATATGAGCTCAGCATTATCTAAATCTTGATTGGCTTTTTTTTTGGTTTTTTTTTGTTTTTTTTTTTTTTTTTTAGGAAAAAAAAAGAAGAAAATCCCTTATGGACAGGAATTTTCATTTAAGAAAACCCCAAAACATACTCTTTCCTTTTTCCAATTTAAACTCTCCATAGCTTGTATTTGCTCTGCAGGTATTTTGGAGGTGTTCTAGTCCTAGATTGCTTATTTTGGCACAAATTACTGCTGATTTTTTGTGTGAACAGAACACACAAAAGGAATCTTAAATATTGGAAACATCATCCTAATAACATTAAAAAATGCACAGAAAAATTTTCATTATAAACTAGTTAATTGTAGTGCTAAATAAATCAATGCTATGAATGAAATTATTTTAACTACTCAAATTTCCTTTGGGGTTTAATCGTTTCAGTGTTCCTAACAAAAATATACCTCATGGAGTGAAAAGGTTAAAATTATATTAACAGCATCTTACACATCATCTCTTTCTTTGCAGTTCTTAATATATTCTTGAAAACTATTTCTAGGAAAGAGTTCAGATAACAGAAGGCTGAGCAGATGGTAATTTCCAACTTTATAGTTGCAGAAAAAGCAAGGGCTCTCATCGTTGCTGACCTCTGAAGCTGATGCAAGAAGATGCTTACCATGACAGATGAAAAATGTAACAACTCGTCAGCCTTATGATCAGGCAGCTTGGCACTTGGTGACAGCAGTTTGTCCATGTGTTGAAATCAGAAGAAAAATTAAGCAGAAACCATATGACTGCTTAGAAATCTGTTCATTTACCTTCCTTTTTCTGTTTTTCTTTTTTTTTTTTTTTTTTTTTTTTTTTTTTTTTTTCTTTCAGAAATGAGCAAAACCACCAAAAGTATGTTTCAGTTGGGTAAAGAGAGAAACATACTGCAACCAAAAATTTTGCATCGTGACTCATATTCATAGATCTGAAATTTCAGTAAAAGAACTGTACAGAAAATATTCCTTTAATATTGCAAGGTAAAGGTATGTCAGTTGCTTACTTTCAAACATAACTGAGTGTAAAGCCATATCATATTATCAAGAATGTTTTAAAAATTGCCATAATATCCAGTATTCAAAAGGCAACACTTGCATACCTCTCTTTCAAAGGTCAAGACTGTGCTTTACATTGAGGCAAAGGATTCAACCATCCTAAGTGACTACAGCTTGACATGACAACACTTTAACATAGCAGGGACAAAATTATTTCCTATCTTTCTCATCAAAACTTAATCAAGGTTTTACTACTAGTACAATGAATACACAACAAGCAGAATGTCATCTTATCTACATTCTCACTAACTACTTGCTTTCTAATATGTGCTCAGGAACTGTTGCAGAGGTGGTAGCTTCTCTCTCAGTCAAAAATTTAATATGAATTAGATTAGCATAGACAAAGAGCAAAATTCAGAGGACTACAGAGGTTGCAGCAGCTGTTCACATTCGTGTAGATTTCTAACCAAAGTGTTCTGGGCTCTATCCAGCCTAACAGAAATCAACTCCTATCTCCTAAGTCTAGGAAAATGCCTCAATCAACTGACCACTGGTAACAACAGAAGAATACTTGTTTTGCCACTCTTTGAAAAAGCACAATGGGAATGATAGCTGTTCAGGTATTTGATTCAATGAATTAGAGCACACTGAGAAAGAAGACACAGGGTCCTTTATTTGTATTTATTTATTTATGTCTCCCAAAATGGATACCTTGTCAAAGAAACTAAACCTGAACCCGAAAGACCAGGTTTTTTTTCCATGGAAAAGTTCAGCCATATCTGGAAGAACCTAAGCTATGAGTCTATTCCTCCTCTCTCATCAGTTCACTGGATAACTTATTCTGAAGGGGAAAGTCAGATGTTTATCTTATTCCCAGAACAAATTTTCAAGTATATGTTTGTTTTTTGTTTTTTTTTTTTTAAATTACAGTTGAAAGACTGAGAGGTTCTAACACTGCATTGATTTGTCCATTTCTCACCTTTGTACTAGCTCTAAAACAAGGAAATGCTCATTTCTCCAATGCAAAAGGGATAATTGCTTTTCTTTTCTTTTTGATATAGAAAATCTGAGACACATGACAGTTAGATAATTCTCAAATTTCCTGCAGAAAATATATTTGGAAGAGGAATATCACTCACAAAAGCAGAGAACTCAGTGAGGCACGCATTCTTCTGCTGTGGTCATGTTAACAATCCCTTTTGCAGATTTACTGATGTCCAGTACATGTCAGAACTTCATTTAAAAGTTATTCTAGAATCTCACTGCAGAAATTACTAGAAAATATTTTCTTGTTTCAGTCCTAAAAGTATTCATCCCATTTATATATTTGTATCTGAAGACATACTACAGGGCTTTTGTTATGACAATGGGAGCCCTCTTCCTCTGAAAATGAAATATATTATTAAATAATAGGATAAAGCAGTTCATTAACTGCTCTGCTCCTTTATCTTACCTTAGATAAGTAAATATTTATTCCTTCCATTGTATAAATAGTTTATGTTGTTACATTCATGTGAAACATGGATATAATACTTTTAAAGCCTTAGCATACTAACATAGGAATATTAATGGAGACCAAACAGTGAGTTGCATTTGCAGTTTGGTTGCTTTCCTAAATGTTATATACTGTACAAATTTTATTGATACTGACTAAAACTTGCAAATTATTATAATTTCAAGATAGATTTTGCCTTGAATTTTAACTGAAATAATTGCCTATTTCTTAAGGAGTCCTTAACTAAGAGTAGATAAGAATAACAAACACTGTGAAGAAATAAAACTACTCTATGAACTATAATTATTTAATTGTCATTGTATTCCTGAGGTGCAGCACATATTAAAAAACATTTAATATCTTTTTTGTAGTACAGCAAGCTAGGACAGGAATTTCCAGAAGAAGCATTTCTACTTTTATGTGCAATGCCAGTAGACACATGAATAAAATTTTACCTAAGATGGGTAAATCAGCATACCCACAAGCTATGTGACATGGTTATAGACTCTGAAGAAAGCAGTGGCATATGGGAGTAAAGCTGATGTAAATATTTCTAGCTCTATGGTTCAGTAATCCAACTCAATGAGCCAAATTCAAAATGCCTGCTAATGGTACAACTAACTGGCGCTGATTTACAAGTACATATTGATGGGATGCTGAAGGGTGTTTAGGTGCTGAGAGTGGACACACTGGGCTAAACTTCTTTCTTCTATTCTTGCTTCCTGTATAAAATGAATCAAGTTATTTTGAAGAGTTTTCATGAAAACTTTGGAGATTTAATGTTGCAAATTGTTTTGAGTATCATATCCTAAGCTCTAATCACCCAGTGTATTTGTCTACGTAGTATATAAAATTGTATGATCTTTTTGAAGGACTTTTTGCTGTTCTAGATGACGTGTGGGAAAAAAAAGGAAAAACCCATTTTGTTTGTCTCGTTGCTTTTTGGGAGTTATAGTCAGTTTTTTATTAGAAAATAGGTTTCATTAACCTGAGTTCTTTATTCAAAAAAGATTTAAACAACTTATTCTACTCCGTAGTCCATTAATCAAATTATGTTACTCCATAAAAGACAAATTAAGGAAATGAGGGAAGCTCCTTACAAAAAGGACTTGCATGGTCACGATCTTTTCACTGTGGCAAGAAACAGGTTCTAGACCTGGGATTTTCTAAATTCATCCTGAGACACATCCTTTAATATTCCTAACTCTCAGCTGTGACCAATATGTTTGATCATAGCTGAGAGTTAATTCTTACCCTGATATCTGCTGGAAGACCT
>NW_008594293.1:138733-149191 GCF_000691845.1 Merops nubicus | reverse complement strand
CCTCCGCCGCCGCGCCCCCTGCTCCCGGTGTTCCTGGTGCCCGGCCGCAGAGTCCCTCCGCCGCCACTCCATCCCTACTCCCGTTTCCTCGTCTGCCGCTCCTCTCCCCGTTCCCGGTGCTCGGCCGCGGGGGTCGCTCCGCCGCCCGTCCCCGGGTCCCTCTTCTGTGCATCCCATCCCGGCCTTGGCTTCCGGCAGGGAAACTTGGCTGGAGCGCTAAGGAAACCAGGAAAGCCTGGAGAAGAGCAGGACAGCAGCTGGAGTACAGGTGGTGGGTGGTTTTTCTGGGTGTAGATGGGGATTACATTTTGGAGTCAAATGGATGAATTGCGTTGGTGTGGTCTGGCATGGCTATACACTTAACACTGCTAACTCTGCATGTAACCATATGCAATAGAGGGATGTGGACCTGCTGGAGCGTGTCCAGAGAAGGGCCACCAGAATGATCCGAGGGCTGGAGCAGCTCTCCTATGAGGACAGACTGAGAGAGTTGGGGCTGTTCAGTCTGGAGAAGAGAACGCTCCGAGGTGGCCTTCCAATATCTTAGGGGGGCCTACAAGAAAGCCGGGGAGGGACTTTTTAGGATATCGAGTAACGACAGGACTAGGGGGAATGGGGCAAAGCTGGAAGTGGGCAGATTCAGACTGGACGTGAGGAAGAAGTTCTTCCCCATGAGAGTGGTGAGACCCTGGAATGGGTTGCCCAGGGAGGTGGTTGAGGCCCCATTCCTGGGGGTCTTTAAGGCCAGGCTGGATGAGGCTCTGGGCAGCCTGATCTAGTGGGAGGTGACCCTGCTCATGGCAGAGGGGTTGGAACTGGGTGATCCTTTTGGTCCCTTCCAACTGTGACAGATTATGATCTGTTTTAGCAGAGGACTTTAGAGCCCTAATGGCTCAATGGTTGGACTTGATGATCTTGAAGGTCCCTTCCAACCTAAAGGATTCTAAGATTTCCTTCTGAGGCATTCCACAGAATCCCAGTGTGGTAGGAGTTGGAAGGGACCTCTGGAGATCATCTTGTCCAAGCTCCCTGCTCCAGCAGATCACCCAGAGCAGGGTGCCCAGGATGGCATCCATGTAGGTTTGGAATCTCTCTAGAGAAGGAGACTCCACAAGCCCTCTGGGTAGCCTGTTCCTAGAGCAGCTTCAGCAAAATCTGCAGCTATGGATCCTTTGTGCCCCTAGTGAAGGGGAATTGAAAGTGTCAGAGCTTGAATTCCAAATATTGATCAGATGTTTGTGACAAATAGATGCCTAACAGTGATCCCTAATTAGCCGACTATCAAGTCCTCACATTTAAGTCTCTTGCCATTACAGATTAGACATTATGATCATTCAATTTTTGAAGTATCCTTCCAACAGCGAAGTCACAAAATACTCTGAAGGCATTTTGCTATAGACTACTTTCTTTCCAAGATCTCTTTTTAACGCGAGAGCATGTGCAGTCCCCACTCAGGTGTCTCTCCCTTTGCTGGTACAGCACAGAGTAAGGAGCAGTGCTTGAGCCCAGCAATGTTCCTGAAGGCTGTGAGGGACACCAGGACTCGGAAGCCATCCCCACTTGGAATAGACTCCTCCAGGTCTAGGCTAAGAAGACAACTGGGCCCCTCCACACCTGTCCTGCTGGGGAGTGACTTCCTCCTAATGATGTTTCTGAGAGGTCCAAATCTCTTATTCCTTATTTCCTTTAAGATCAGTTATTAAAAACTGTCACTTTAGGGCACAGATTTATGGCACTATGAATATCATCAGCATGGAAAGCCTATAAAGACATAAATATTCATCTTTTTCAAAAGCAAAGGTAATTTTTTTTTTTTTTTTTTTTTTTTTTTCCTTACAGAACCTACACCTTCATCCTCTCCGTGTTTCTCAGGGAGCTGGGGAAGTTTGCAGCTCATAGATCTATGATGCAACCCACCATAAACCAAACTGTATTTGCATTTTTGTCATTGTGGTTATGTCACCATTGGTAAAGCTAATGATTGGTGAGAAGACTAATCATTTGTGAATTTGTGCATTTTTTTAATGAAAGCCTATTCAGATATAACACCACTTTCCCCTGTACTGCTTTTTCTTGCCCGTAGGCACTGCTAGTTCTATTTGGGACACCAGAAGACTGTTAATAACTTTTCTGTGAGTCAGTCTGACAGCAATGTTGTCATATAAATTCATGTGTGCACTACATTTGGGACACGTGTTACAGGGAAGATGGTTCACAGATCTGTCATTGGTGAACGTGTTATCTTCAGGCACAACTGTTCTGCTTCTCAAATGAGCCTGAGATTCATTCCTGGGATTTATCAGGCCAGTTGTGTGCTCTCACTGATTTTGGTGGGATCATGTTCCTTCTGAGTTCTCCCTGACATTGTGGAAGGAGAGAGTTGTCTCCCACATGCCTTCACCCAGGTGCCCCTTGGCTGAGTCTGACCTCTGTGGTGTTCTGGTTTTATCTTTCCATCTGGCATCATCTGCCCTTTGATGACACCTCTCTCCAGCCAACAGTCTGCTCTCTAGCACGATTGTATAACTGCAGCAGCTACCTTTTGGATGTGTATTTGCAGTGTTGCTATTCCAGATCAAGTGAAAGAAAAGTCTGGTCCATACTCTGTGACTTGATGTTATTTTATCGTAGAGCAGCATCCTGTCTTTGTCCTGCTAACGGCGTGAAGGCTGGATAATGATCCCTTAGCACGGAGTCCAGTAATCCATGAACAGTGAGTGATGAGTCTGCAAAGTGATAATCATCTGAAGTAGAATACATAATTAGTAGAAATCCTAGACCAGAAAGATTTTGTGGCTTAATTTATTTGTCTTTCATTCATGACCAGACAGGATTAATTGTTTTTCCCCTAAGAGAATCCTTCAGGGCTTTCCATTTGTCTCTTAAGCTTAAGCAAGACACTGCAGTGACAGTTCCTTTTGGTGTGAGTATATGGAGGGAGCTGAAGGCCCTGCTGGAGATCTTCCTCCTGCCCTCCTTGCCTCTCTAAGAGAGGCCAAGTTGTACAATCATGGACTGGTTTGGGTTGGAAGGGACCTTTCAAGGTCATCTAGTCCAACCGCCCTCCAGTAAGCGGGGACACCTGCAACTAGAGCAGGATCTGGAATGGTTCCAGGGATGGGGCGTTGACCACCTCTCTGGGCAACCTGGCCCAGGGTCTCACCACTCTCAGGTGGGACTGAGCTGTGAACTTTGGCTTTTGCCTGACTAAGCAAATGCCAAACAACTAAACTGGGCCTTACCTGTATCTGAGACCATATTTTCTGCAGCAGATGTAAGGAAATTGTACTTGTTTAAAACTTTTTTTACACTACTGGGAAATTAGGAAAGAAAATCTAATGTGAACTCTACGTGGGAAAGATACTGTCTGTTCCCAGGAAGGTACCATGATCCTACCCCTTGTGATTTGCTGACATTTCAGTGTTTGGGTTATATGTGTCCAGCTCTAGTGTCTATTTAACTTAGGCAGTGTTTTTGTGGTTTGGTTTTTTTTTTTGGTATTACTACTATTATAGTCTGACGTTCTGATGTTGGTGGTGTAGCTCTTCAGGGAGATATCACACAGAGATATTGATGAACTTATTTTTGTAAATTTATGAATGCTAATATTCTGAAATTGTTCAACAGAAATAAGCTGCGACCTGTTTAGCAAATAGCTGATTTTGTCTCAGCAGTTCTGAAAGTAGCTGCTCCTAGTTATCTCAGAGTCAGTTCCTTATGCCAATTATCTTTCTTGTTAAGTTCTCTCAGAAATCCAAACCCTTTGTTTGAATTGCATTTCCATAACTGTAATTAATTCTTTTAGTTTTTAATTTTATCTCCTGGCCTATCCAGGCCTGTGTCAATAGAGACTTGGCTGCTGTTGGTAGGATGTCATGTTAATTCAGCCTTGCTTATATTATCCAAGCTGCACCCTTCCGTTCAGAGCAGTGTGCTAATTCAGTTGTGCTGGGCTTGTCTGGCTGGTCACGTTACAGTGGCATGGTTACTGTCTGTAACTGAGCCTGGAGTCTGGAAATGCTGTGGCCCCTCAGATGCAAGCCAGCCAGACAAAAATATCCCACTGCATCAGTTGGTGTTTTTTTTTCTGTAGACACTTCAGGACTGGAAGCATGTACGGAGGCACACAATGTGAGTTTTGCTGTTCAGCTGTGTTCAGCTCTGTTTCCTTCATAGCTTTCTGGGACCTGCTTTAAGAACCTGAATAGATGGTATTCCAATTGATCACCTCCAGCTGAGGTATTTCAGTGAGAGAAACTCTTGTGGACTGCATAAAAAGAAAGGCTGAAGCTCTGTATTTATTGGTGGTAGTCTAAACATCTTGTTTTGTGTAAAAAGAGGAAAAAAAAAAAACTACACCCCACCTCCCCAAACCAACCAATAATAATATAAAAAAATGAAAGCACAAAAACAACCCCCAAAAAAATAACCAAAGGGGAAAACCACCCCAAGTTTGAGCAGAAACACCCAAATGAGGCTCTAGCACTGCAGATACAACCTGTTGGAGCCCACGGTGCCTCTGCGTGAACGTCAAAGAACCTCACTTGGAAGACAAGCGGTGAATGCTCCTGCTCCAGTGTGGGAGACCACCAGCTGCAAGGCAGGAGGTGGTGGGGGACAAAGCATGCGAGGTAGGGTGACAGGAGGACAGCGCCTTGCTCATGTGATGCGTGGGTTGAAGGCAGATGCAGTTTTGAGTGTTGAAGGGTAGGATGAAGGTGTTGGTGCTGAGGCCCAGCCTAATGCAGTGCTGGTCAGCAGTATTCAGGCGGGGGGAGCACAGGGAAGAGGATGAGGAGAGGACTACAGAAGTGCAGAGGAGATGAGTCTGGATTGTTTAGCTTGGAAAATCGAAGACTGGGAGGGGATGTGACTGCTGACTACAAATGCATTGCAAGGGGAAAGCTCAGGGAAGAAGGTTTATTTAAACTGAAGGGGAAAGCTGGCACAGATTGGATATTGTCCATGAATGTATAAACAGATAGGAAAAACTACTGTCCTTTGAGGTGGAGATTGGCGAGGCTTGGAAAAATTGTTAAAGCATCCTATGGGTGCTCTTGCTCTGAGGTTGTAATGAGTAGCGAGCAATATGTTGACTAATGTGAACATAAAGCTGGAGAACTATTTCAGGGGTCCCGATTTGATTCCTGCCCAGCATGAGCAGCAAACACCAGCAGAAGTGTCTGCGCTCCGTGCTGGCAGCGCCGCTGTGCACAGGTCAGGCTGGTCTCACCTCACAACGGGGCTTGGAGACACCTGCACATTGTTGGGCTGGAAAAAATACTGACACACAACTGCCTGCCTTTCCACGGGGCTTTCGTGGGTTGTGTTTGCACAATGACTGAACGTTTGTACGTGTAATGCTGGAGTACTTCATGCATCAAAATTGCCTAAGGATTTCTCATAATTTTGTAATTTTATTAGGAAAAGCTGCTAATAGCTGCGTTTGCAGGATATTAAAATTCTTATCTGTTTATGTTGGAAATTTTTGGTTACAGAAGTGGAGGTTGCTGCTGTGTCTGTACACTAGGGAGTCTTCTCTGCCTAGAAGCAAAAAAATGTCAGTTTTCTTCAGTAGCAACAAGATACAGCCCTGTGTGTGCACACAGAATAACAAACTGAAGATGGATCTGGATTTAAGCTATTTTAGCAGTTTCTCTCGAGCAGAGCAGATAAACAATTACAATGTTTGGAATAGCCTCGAGGAATTGATGAACCCACTTCCTTTTCCTTCCTGTTGCAAACGGTGCCAAAATACAAAGTATATCATGCCTTTAGGCTTGGCAAAAGAATTTTTTAATTTGCTCAGGGTTTTCAAGCTGTAAACGCAAATCATATTTCGTTTGTTTGCTGGCAATAACAATGTAGGAATAGCTCTGTTGTCAGACCAAACATCCATCTACTTTGCTAGCAGATGTTTGGGGCTCTAAGTATAAAGCAGGGGGGAAACCAAGTGGGTTTTTACAGCCAAATAATCTTTCCCATGGAACATGCTCCCAGTGCCTGTTGTCAGTGATGTAAATACTTCCCCAGCCAGAAGCACCATCTAGGTAATTGTAAAGGTAATGAATGCATCTGATGATTTTTTTTTCTAAAGTGTGGTGTGTGGTTTTTTTTTTTTTTTTTTTTTTTCCAATTTGCCCACATTTGTGACCATCTGTGGGAATTAACAACTCCAAAAGTTGTGTTGGTTGGTGTAAACCTTCTGCTTGAAGGGGAGTGATAATTTCTTGCAGTCTTGCCTCATTCAGACTGTAATGGATGGAGCAGGTTTGGTTGCTCACTTGCTTCACGTTTGGAAGACCACTGACTGGATGTACTGAACTGAGGTAGCCTGTGAGGTAGGTACCCAAGTGGTGTCTGCTCCAGCCCTCAGCAAACCTGCCAGGGAAGGTGCTGACTGATGATTCCTGCCTGTGCTCTTAGTCTCTGGACCCAGGAATATCCAGCTCATTCTTCCAAAGCTTCTTCTAGTCGCCTCCTTGTATACATCCCACGTTGAGGGGGCCATGAGAGAAGCAGTCCAAGAAAATTGCTTATTTCGAGAGATCATCTCAAAGATTTCCCAAACGTGATGGATAGAATTGTGCACCATCGTTATGAGATGAACTCCTACTGCTATTACACAACTAGATTTGGGCAGCTTCACGAGAGACTGCTTACAGCAGGTGTCATTGCAGTGTTTTTCTGTTCACTTCAGTCCAAGGAGCAGAGCTTTTGTGGAAGTTCCTGTAGGATTTTTTTGCTTCAGTGATCTTGAACTTCTGTGCCCAATGAATGGGAAAACTAAATGCATTATGTTTCACTTTCTAAAAAGTAAAATGGCCTATTTTGGTTATTAGAGCACGAGAGTTTTGGGAGAACACTGTTAAATCTCTGCCAAATTGCACATATATGTTTGGCTTGATGCTTGCTGATGGGCAATGCTTTCTAATTAACGCTGCTGAAGCCTCATGCGAGCCCTGTGCTTGAGGCTAGAGCATTGAAGACACCAGATGTAGGCTGCAGAATTCAGGCTAATATCTTAATAGGCAACTTCAGTTTAAGCTTTATAGTGTTGCTTGGACAATTTAATAGCACAATCATTCATATTTCGATTTATATTCTGATTTATCTAATGAAACATCCACAATTCAGTCCCTGTGACAACCAGATGTAACTGAAAACATATATGGTGGAGTGGCACTAAAGAATTTATTTGTTGAAGTTCATATAGATTAAAAAAGTCCCTGAAATGCCTGAAGAAGCTGCCTCTTGGTGCTTTGTTGAATGTGTAAGTGCTTTCAAGAACCCCGTGCCTATCACTAGACGCATTCTTTGATGGAAGGAGGATTTTCACATGTGCTATCTGTCTCAGCTGGTGTATCAGGCATTTGAGTTCTAAAGCCAAGTGGTTTTCCCCCTCCATCTTTGTATCTTTGTCAGCTTTCCAAAGAACTGTCTTCATTGTTGACAAATGAGTTGATAAAAGCTTTAATCTGATAAAAATGACAAGTTTTGAACACAGTTAATATAAAGTTTTATTCATTGCTAGCTGATGTGAGAAGGTTGTATTACAGTTCAGGTCTAAGATTAAATTTGGATGATGAATATGAAGATGTTATTATCTTCTTATTTCATTATCTATTTACTGCAAGACGTAGAAGTTCTCTAATCAGCTTTTCTTGCTCTTTAGTGGAATTAGTCTTTGTACCAGTTTACAGCTATTTTGGCAGTGGAAAAAAAAGAAAAAATGATGCACCAGAAAATTAATACTCTTCTGATGCTGTAATTTCACAACTACTAGGGAAATCATATTCTCATTAATTGTAAAATGAGTGTTTTGCAGTAGAACTTGCACTGCAGTGTCTCTCTCCAGTAACATAAGCCTCATGAGGTACAGCGTTTAGCGTTGAGAAATCGGGCTTCCGATTTTGGCGATTTGGCAGAGGCTGATGGCCTTGGCAATAAGTAGTCTCCAGTTGTGAGCGGGAATGTGGCAGGTGCCTGGGGCCACGGGCAGGCTCAGGTGCTGCTGGGCTCTGGGGAGGGAAGCGATCCGCCGTGGCTCCGGGCGGGTCCTGCTGGCCATCCCTCTTGCTGTGGGAACTCCTGGTGCTCATCCTTGCAGCGATGAGCAAGGAGTGCTTCAGTCGCAGCTTGAACGTGTCTGCTCTTCCAGGGACTACAAATCTTTGCATTGGTTTGGCAGCTCTACCCCAAGAGAAGTCAGCACCGTTGCGTCCCTCTGGCATTGCATTTGGCTCAAACAGGCCAAGTTTCCTTTGTCTTGGCCAGAAGCTGTGAGCTGAACGACTCTGTATTCTAAATGAAGTCATAGCTGTAACTGTGTGCATAGAATTACAGTTTGCAGCTATCACAAGGAAGCTTTAAATCCCCTTTCTTAATTAAACAGCAGGGATAGTGCCTTGACTCTGCTTTGTACCTGGAGGTACTTGCTGCCTTATCTCTAATTTGAGTGGTTTAATGACAGAACTCTTTTTGGAACAGTAAGTTAAGATGACTGGTACATAGTATTAGCCTGGGGGACGTGGATTTTAAGCGAATGAACATCTTTCTAACAAATTTTAGTGCTTTTGTAGCTGCGATTGTCAAAAGCTATTGGTGAGATGAGGTCTGGAGGATGGATCATGTGTTTTTTGAAACCAGACTTGTCCTGGTAATTTTTTTTTCTTTTTTTTTGGAATTTGAATAAACATAGAAGTATTTTCATACTATTTGGCATATGTGTCTTGATTTCCACAGAGGGCTTCATTTGTTTGCTGTAATGTTGCTGCTGATTCGTAGAGCATGCTCTAGTTTCTAAAGCCATACAGTATTTAAACGCTTCTGGTTTTAAAATTAACTTTATCTTGAAGACAAAATAATGAACATGTTAGTGATTGAGCAAGGCTTCCTTCAGAGCAGATTTGGTGTTAAGGATGTTTCTGTATAAGTAATAATAGGAGTGTGGAGAGATTTGCACTTAACACATTATCAAGTGCAAACTGACATATTAATAATTAAACTATAGCGTGGTGACAGTTTGTTTTTTTGTTGATGAGTTGCAACTATAACACCTTTATTCATTTGAACGTAAATGTATTGATAAGTGTCTAGAGGCTTGAGAGTGATGACTTCATCCATTAATCTTGTGAAAAGAGGTGTGAAGCCGTGGGGGGTGACAATGTGGCTGAGAAGGAGGGACGAAAGCACAGCTTGTGCTGTGTCCTGCCACCCACAGCTGGAAGTGCCACTGGAAGCACAAACTTTGAGTGCAGCCAAGGACGATCCTACTGTGGGTTTGGGGCTTCTTTCTTTTTGTAGGTTGCTAGATACAGTCAACATATATGCTGCAGTATGCTGTGATCTGTTGCGACATGATGACTGTTTCTTACTGTTTGGGTTAGCCACAGCTAGGAAATAATGATTTCTCAGAGAGTAAAATGTGTCAGCTCCACCTGGATCTTGTCTCCCATCTCACTCAAGTTCTCTGTGCCTGCAGAACTTTCGGGGGGTGTGGTTGTTGGAGTTTTTTTCTTCTCTCATCACACTGTGTCTGTTATGTTAACTTTTTCCTAGCATGCACTGGATAAATTCTGCCTTCTTCTACTGCTGTTGCAGTTTCTGCCCAAAATCTTTGGGGATACAGCTGGGCATCGCTTTGGCACGCTGAGGTGCATGTCCCTGTGTAAAAGCCAGCCGGATAGAGGACTGTTTAGAGACGACACTAAATCAAAGACACAAAGCATTATGTACGGAGCCTGCTTTATTCTCGCCCTGCTTTCCAGCACCAGTCCCCCTGGGGGGCACTTATGCAAGTCTGAGTGTTTCTGCGGGTTGTTCCACACCGACTATAAACCTACTGATTTCAGGATATTGAGTTGGCTTAAAGAAGCACCGTGCTTAGCCAGTAGCATGGGGATTTTTCATAGCCACTGGGAGAGTGAGAGCTCAGCATCTCACAGGAGGCTACTTGGTCTTATGAAATCAAATGCTCAGTGATGCACAGGCTAAGCCATTTGCATATCTTGTGCTCTGAGCGGCCTGATTCTGCAGAATGGCTGTTCCCCTTCAAGTTAGTGACAGAGACGGGAGGAGGGGGCACAAAACCCAGGGAGAAGGAGCGGGGTCCGCAGAGGTTCCCTCCTTCCTCGCAGAGTCCCGTGGCTGCAGACGCCGGGAGTTGCTCTGGGGCCGGGCTGGCTTTCCTCTCCTGCATTCAGCTTGCGTCTCTCTCCCGTGCTTTGACAGGAGCGCGGCAACCCGCTCCTGCCAGTTAGTGACAGAGACGGGAGGAGGGGGCACAAAACCCAGGGAGAAGGAGCGGGGTCCGCAGAGGTTCCCTCCTTCCTCGCAGAGTCCCGTGGCTGCAGACGCCGGGAGTTGCTCTGGGGCCGGGCTGGCTTTCCTCTCCTGCATTCAGCTTGCGTCTCTCTCCCGTGCTTTGACAGGAGCGCGGCAACCCGCTCCTGCCCG
>NW_008594293.1:128931-138674 GCF_000691845.1 Merops nubicus | reverse complement strand
TTCCGAGGCGTTACGCACGCAGGGTGCCCGGAGGAGCATCTTAATGGCCACGCCAGGCATGCATGGCTTATACCAAAAGTAGTCGCTGCTCCTGCGTTCCCGCAGCAGCAGCAGCACAGCTCCCAGCTTCCCTCCCAGGCTGTGCTTTTCGGGCTTGAGGAAAGTTGTCTAGTGTTGCCTCTGGATTTGTGCTTTCCTGGCTTCGTGTTATGGATCACGGAGGTTTCATCGTTCCTTGTGAAAAGCGGTGCTGGCAATGTTCTCCTGCACTTCTAAGGATTGCTTTCCAAATATTTTAGCCCTGGAGATGTGAAGATTAAATTGAGGCATTCCTGCAGTGAGAATTTCCATTCTATTGGCCAATAATGCATGAGTTACGAATTTGATGGCAGACCTTGAAGTATATAAAAATTTAAGTCCAGAAAAAGGTAAGGATACGTTTGAGTTTGGAATTACTGTAGGAAGAGCGCATAACGTTGCTGGAAGTGCTTACAGAAAAATAGGATAACTTTATTCTTGTGACTGGTAAGTTACATACAATATGTGTGGACTTTATTAGTGTGAAAAATGTGTGCATATATACATCTTCCTGAATGTTGAAGAGGAAAACTTGGTATTTTTGTATTGGCTTGGAAGTCCATTTCTTCATGAAAACATGTGGCTTGTATGTGAGATACTGTTGCAATATGGACAAACTGCACTTGCTTGATATCTTGAATTATTACAAATGTATTTGCCTTTAAAAAAAGCATTCTTCACCTTTTAATCTATTGGTCCATTTGCTGTGGCATAGCTTTCTGTGGAAAAGAGTTTCTGGTTTTGTTTGTTTTTTTCTGGTAGGACTTACAAACAGTGTAACACATGCAAATGATGTGTAAAATTCTGATCAGACAGCACTGGATGAGAAGGATGAGTTTCTTCAAGAGTAGGGGGGTGATATGAAAAAGGGAGGACATCTTGAATAACTCTCTTCAGTAACTTGTAGTTTATAATGTCTGATTTTGTTCAGTTTAAGTCAGTGCTGTTTGGAAAGTGGTAATAAGATCAAACCTCTAAGTGGATATAGAGTAAATGCTATAGAGAGAAGGAGAAATTGTGGTAGATGCAGTTCATTTTTGTGTTTTACTCATCCTAAATGATGTTGGGTTATGTGGTTTTAAAGAAAAAAAACTTAGAAAATGCATTTAGCAAAGAGCTGGCATGTCCAAATAGGATAATTGTGAAGACGTTTTCTAACAGGTTTATCTGTAATTTAAAACCAAACAAACTAATCTAAAATAAAGCCAGTAGAGAAGTCAGGCATTGTACTGTGAAATATCGTTTTGCCCACTATGAAGCACGTTAAAAGAACTGAAGGGCAATTTTGGGGGTTGATATATATTGATGATTTTTTTTTTTTTCTATACATAGCTTGGATGATTTTATTTGATAAATATTTTTTAACAAGGGAAAGTTACTGGCAACAGAGCTATTGTGAAAGAAATAGAGACTGTTTTAAGACCAAGTCAGGTTATTTGTGTATCCTCTCAGGGAAGCGTCTCCTGCACTGGAGTCAGTGTGCAACAGTTCCAGACGCTGGGGTTTTATTTGGGAGGTTTCGGTTACAGGAAAGTCGACATTAAGCTTTGATGCGTGTGGTTAGGTGAAGGAGACCAGGTGTTACTCCATCTGAGGCTCAGGAGGTAATGGAGCTGGCCCCAATTAATCATTTATGAAAGCAAGCTCGTTTGAAGGCGGCTTTTGGAACAGTCTGAGAAGAAAAGCATCAGGTTTATTTTTCGAAGCTGGCGTGGATGTGTAGGTAAGCATTTCATACTGAAGCACTCAGCTGATGGTGAAATCCTGTTTGAGGTTGTCTTCAGTCCCTGTTCCTTAGCCAGAGCAGCAGCTGCCCAATTTATCTTAGTCTTTTCCAGTTAGTAGCAGTAGCATTCCTGTACCTGGTGGAGGCGGCTAATTGATGCAGAAGCACCAAGCACACGTTGTGTCCCTTGGGGCCAGGTCTGGCTTCGCTGGCAGCGTTGTAGCTGCAAGTGTGGGGCCCAGCTGGGCTCCCAGGAGGGGTGACACAGCCCTGCACGGGATGTGCACTTTTGGGGGCATCAATATATCCCTGTGCTTGGGTGGTGGGAGAAGGAAGGGTACCCCATCTCCCCCTTATTCAGGCTGGGGATTGCTGTAGCCTCTAGCAGTGCTACTGGTGACAGTGGGATAGTATCCTGGCTGGAGGGTGATGAGCAGCAGGTGCTGTGTGTGCTGTCGCCAGCTTTCTGTGTGATGTGTCCTGCAGTGAGCACCTGTGGGCAGCAGCAGCTCCATGCCCACCAGCCGTTGGCTGTGAGTCCCTGCACGGCTGGTATCCCCTGCAGTGGAAAATGTGAGTGTGCCCAGAGAGGCTCTGGTAGTGGGACAGCTATGGGCATGGCATGGGAGGAGTGGTACGGGTGCCAGGTCTGGGCCTGTGGCTGGTGGGTCGTGGTACCTTAGCAATTGTGACCTTCCAGCATCTGAAAGGGGCCTGCAAGAGAACTGGGGAGGGGCTTTTTACAAGGACTTGTAGTGATAGGATGAGGGTTAATGGCTTAAAACTGGAAGAGTGTGGATTTAGATTAGAAATTAGGAAGAAGTTCTTCACTGTGGGGATGGTGAGACACTGGCACAGGTTGTCCAGAGAAGTTGTGGATGCTTCATCACTGGAGATGTCAAAGACCAAGGGTTTTGAGCAACGTGGTCTATTGGGAGGTGACCCTGCCCGTGGCAGGGGGTTTGAACTAGATGATCTTTAAGGTCCCTTCCAGCCCAAACCATTCTCTGATCTTGTGGTTCGTGCTTTAGCAGAACGTGGGGGTTGCAGGCAGTGCAGCTAAGGGAGGAGGAGCAGTGAGCTACACCACGTTTCATTCACAGACACTGTCACAGCAGGCTTTTTTAAGGTTGTTATTGTTGCTTCTTTGGGACCCTTGTACCTTTACCTCTATCCCAGCACCTGTACAACAAGCATTACGTTTGAAGGCATTTTCAGATGCCACCAATGGAAACATTGATCAGCATGAAGCTCAGATGCACAAAACATCATTATTTTTGGTAATAAAATTACTTTGGTTTTGGAGACTGTCAACTCATTGTTTGTCCACAGATGACTCACTGTCTGTGACTTGCACTGAGGTAATTTGAGAATGGAGCAGAAAAACATGTTTGTTTAGCAAAATGACTGTTTCTGAGGAGTGTGAATAAATTAGTTCCTATCACCAGTTGCACTGTAACCTTCGTTCATCACTTTTAAAAGGTCGTTAACTCCACCTCCAGTTCTAGTGTGCTGTTTCCTCTCCTGCTCTCTAATGGAGCCCCAGACCTGGGGGAAGCAGTGTTCCCTCCAGCCTGGCTGCTGTCACAGCCCAGCATGGTCAGCAAGCTCCAGATCCAGGGGACTGGATCCCTGTTTCACCCACTTAATCCCGCAGCTCCAGCCGCTCTTGCGTCCTGTGGTTTGTTCCCCTCACTAGGCTGTGATGCTGTACAGGTGCCAGCACTGTTGTAACATTTTGCCATTTGCTGGTAAATTTGCAGATGTCAGAATTCACTCTTCACCAAAGCTGGGACAGTTTATCCTCTGCACATCTCCTGGATGGGGGCATGAGCAAGCAAGGATGGGGAGATCTCACCCAGCTCAGTCTGTTATGGTGGGAATTGCATTTCATTGAAGTACTGGGTATTATGCAAAGGGCTGAGGAACAGGGATGACATTTAATGCTGTACAACATGGGCAGCCTTAGACCAAGACGTGCTTGGTTCTCGGGCATATGATTCTTCTTTTTTACTTCCTGGTTTTTTAGAGAACAGACATGGGGTTCTGGAAGAGAAAGAGCTTGTGGCATACTGTTTTCCACTGTGACCTCTGCATCCAGAGGCGTAGCTCCTGGGATGGCTTTCAGACTGTTCTGTATCGATTGCTGTGAAGCCTCGGAGGAGGAGCTCCTGTCTCAGCAGTGCTGAGGAGCACGCACGGGTCACTGACTCACCTGAGCAACTCTGAGGGACTTACTGCCATCCTTTCTGGCACCTGAGAAAAGCTTGTCTAGCTATGGAGAGACCTGAGGGCTTCCTTCAGACCATGGCCGCACACCCACAGAATGATGTCTTCTTCTGCTTGTGGGGAGTCCTGGCAGTGTGAGGTTGCTGCCCGAGAAGCCAAATGCCTCCCTGCTCTTTGCTTGTCCTGAAGCTTCCTCCTGAGGCTGTCATGGCAGCATGACCAGACCTGTCCACTCGTGCTCTGTATTGGTGGGTGTAGTGGAAACTATCTTCCTGTGTTGCTTCCTGCCTGCTGCTGCCTCCCCTTGCTCTGTAGTGTCTTAACTGATTGCTGTGCCCTCCCTGCTGAGGGATCCTCACCCAACAGAGAGGATTAGGATGTGCTAACTTGTTAAATGTGTTTGCTTAATAAATCTATGCTTCTTGCTCACTGTCTTGATGTGACAGCATGTTTTGGTGATTGGCCAGATCTGTGGTTAAATGATTGTGCTTTTCAGTGTTGATAAAGGAGTAATTCCATAGTCTGAACAGAGAACTCGCTGTCCTCAGTTGCAGTACCACCAGAGCTCTCAAAATGAGCAACTTTGATGCAGTTCCTGAAGAAAGACGAGATCTCGGAGATATCTATTGCTTTTTCGGGAACCAGCAGCAGTAACAATTCCTTGTAATCTGCCACGCAGTGGGTCTCTTGGCTCTGTGTTTGCAGCCAGTGGCCCATCAAAGCTGCTTCTCTATGGACAGGACTTAGAGCTGTGGTCCCAAAGCCTTGTGACTGCTCAGGACCTCAGGGTGCTTCAGTGGGATAAGTGTCCAGTGGGACTGCAGAGAAGCTGCACCTGCTGAATGATCTCTTCATCTGCTGCTTGAATGAAACCTGGGCTCATTTATTGAAGATAAGAGTTAGAAGTCCGATGAGCTCGTGGAAGGAAGGTATCCTCGAACTGAGGGTGGAAAACTTGCATTATTCATTGTCTCTGGGAGCTGCTCTCTCCAAACTTCAGTTGTTCTATTGAACTGTAGATCTCTCCAAAAGGGGATCGTAGCTCTGTAAATAAGGCACTGTCCTAGCAGGTCATCTTCTGCATTACACAATACTCTGTAAAAGATAGTCTCACCCTAGGAACAAAACTTAAGCTTACACTGTAGGAACAAAATTTTTGGTTAAGGAACACTAAATCTCTGTGGGGTTTCTATTGTAGTGCCAGGTCTTTGCGTGATGCTTCTGGTTCCTTTCTGATCTATACATGCAAAAAAGGAGGGGGCCTCAGTCTAGGAAAGGAATCTGGGTGCTCCCATGGCAAGAATAACTCCTTGTTGTCAAGCATCGGCTGTGGAGAAGGCACGTAGCAAAAACCTTCCACTTGTCACAGGAAAACAAGCTGAGTTAAAGTGATCCCTCTAGCAGCGTGAAGCCAGCAGCCTCAATGTGGTGGGTGAAACAGCAGTTACTACGAAAAATGTCTTACTCAAACATAACTTCTGGGAGCTACTACTCCCATGTTTTCGTTTGCCTATTTTTTGTAAAGAAAAAAAAGATGTCACCAGATGATTCCCAGACCTGCAGAGAGTTAAAACTATGCTGATAGATTTTTGTTTTGTGTGTGTGTGTTTGTTTTCCTTCTGGGTGGTATAGGTTTTTAGTTTTAGGCTTTACCCCTTCCTTTTGTTTGCATATAATTTAGTGAATTTACAAGCATGGGTTGTTTTTCAGATGTTATCATCTTCATTGTTTGTAAGCACCTCACAATTGTTTTGGGTACTCACAGGTTGTGTTTGGCTGATGACTCTGCTTGTTTTGTTTCTCTATCCTCTGGAGGGCTGAAATGAAATCCCTGTGCCCTGTCCTCGAAAGGACTAGCACCAGCCTTTGGTGTCTCTGCTGGTGCATGTGGCTTCCTTGAGGATTTTTTCAGCTTTGCAGAAGTGTGGGAGATTGTCCACCTCATGTCCACGGACTCCACAGAGATTATGATTAAATCCACTGTAAGAAGCTTAATGTAAAATTCTGTAAGGTTGGAAGAGTTGCTCCAAAGCAAGTGAAAATGGCATAAAATATGAGATGCGTTACTAACAATGGTCCTGAAACGGGCCCTAAAACCAGGCCGTGGATTCCCTCAGCCAGCCCTGCACCTGTGGTCTCTGCTCTCCTGGGCTTTTTGGCTGTTATGTAACAAAACAGCAATCAACCATTCGCGGGCGTTTGCGGTGAGCTGCGTGATGTGCTGTGGGATTGAGGGAAAACGTGCTCTGGGGGGAGAGAGGTAGGGACTTTTAATAGCAGTAGCGAAAGGTAAACTGACAGAGTGCTCTTGGTGAATAAATGATGCAAAATCTGGTGAGTAGAAGAGTTCAGGCCGCTCTGAATGTTGCTTTTTTTTGTGATTATTTTCTGTTATTGGTTGGTTGGGTTTTTTTGTGACTGCATCCAGAGTATCTTCACTACTTGGCTCACGGCAGTTTACTTGCCTACTGTTTTCTAGTTCAGGGGTGTGTGCTTTTTTCTTTGCACGCTCCTTTAGTGCCTGCTTCTGGGCATGTGTATCTACCTCAGTAAAAAGTTGCCTCCGGGCTTGGACCCAGGTACGTGTGATACCAGTGATGGGAAAGCATGCTGTCATTGACTCCTTTGTCAACCACCAACTGCCTACTTTTGGTCTAACAACCTCAGCGAAGAGTTCAGTTTCTGGAACTGTGGTGGCTTTAAATCAGAAAACTGGAGACAGTTACGATGGTGGCATTTGGGGACGTAAATACAGTAAGATAAAGCATGCCTTTAGTAGTGTAAGGGCAGTTACCTTGAGATGAAGTCCAGGGTCTGGGTCTGGTTCTTGGGATACTGCAGGACAGTGACCTACAGGAGGTGTCTGCAGAAGTCCTGGGGACAGAATGTGGTGGTGATGAGCATGAGAGGGCTTTGGGCTCTTCCCTCTCTGAAGAGAGAACAATATACCTGCAAAATGTATAGTAAACCCAGAACTGCTGAATGTAGGGCAAAAGAGGCGGTGTTGCAGCTGAAAAAGTAACTTCTGCTTTTTATGGGTTTCTTTTATCTCCTGAAGCTTAATGTTGGTTTAACGCAGCTTGCTGTGTATGATTTAGAAACACTGTTTATATCCTCTTTCGTCATTATACTTCTCATTGTTTGGTAATGCTCTTTATACCTTATTTAATCTCTTTGTTTTGTCAGATGGCTGTAACATTAAGTCTATAAAAGCAAGACACCGGACCAAATCTTTATTCTTTTGGTTGCATTTTGAAATACTAATTTCTTAACATGTAGTATAATGGGGAAAAATAAGAAAGAACTGGTTTTGTGGACAGCAGTAAAAAGTTTGGCTTGACCTTTTATTTTAAAAAAAAAGTCACAGTTTCAGTGGTTGAATCTTAATACTCAGTTGTAAGACACTCTTCCTAAAGCTATTAAATATATTCACATTCTGCTTAGTAGTTTCATTAAGAGCCAACTGTGTTAATTTACTACAGGTTTGCTGTGCAGATGTGCATGTCATAACTGGGACTGCTGAGACTTAAACCAAATTACCAACAAACTGCTGCAACCCAGGGGTGGTCGGGGAGCGGGTGCACAGCCTGAGAGCAGAGCTGGAACCTGCTGTGGGTGATTCGCACAGGGTGCAGCACGAACCTCTCCCCTGGGTATTAAAGACCTGGGTGCACATGGGGACAGATTAGAGCAGAGCTGGAAGGTAGCACTGGCTGATTTGGGGCGGATTAGAGTGTTTTTTTTACAGAAGGCTGCCTGTGGTCAGTGGTCAGAGTCCCAGCTTAGTGTTCCAGGCAGCAGCTTCATTTATTCAGCGGCGAGGAGCAGCGTTGTCAGGTGGAATAAACAGCATCTGCCTAACATGCGAGATTTCAAGTAACATCTGGACTTGGCGGGTGCTCGGATGGCTTTCCTCCTGGCTTCAGAGGTCTGCCACGTGCTGGGGAGCGTGGCCACTTCAGAGAAAGTCCAGCTGGCGCAGATGGGTTTGTATCTGGTGTGCCATTCGGTAGAGAAGGGGCTCCCTCAGAAAATTATTATCATTGCCTGAACTAAAAACAGAAAACAAATGCTCTTTGAATGCAGGTCTGGTTTGCTTAAAATTGGTTATTTTGGGAGGAAAAAGTAGGCTGGTAGTCTGATATTACTGGAACGCATTAAGCTGGAGGATGTCTGTTCTAGATAAGTTTGCGTAACTTTGGAAGCAGAAGTGGCTGTAGTTTTCAGATTTCATTTTTTTTGCATTTGAAAGTAAAGCTTTAAATATACAATGCATAAGCATAATGTTTTATTTGAATTTCCAGATTAATTAACTTCCTTTATTCTTGTAACATAAACTACATTGTATTCTAGTTTAACCCAGTTTTAAAAATGTGCAACTAGTCCTTATGCTAGAAGAGTACCATTTAGTGGAAACCATGTCTTGCTTTCTCAAATGTTAATATACATCTACATTGAGGAGCTGCTTCATTTACTCAGTATTCGTGGTTTATCTAGAGGATTAAATGTTTTTCTGGAACCAGTTTTCCTATTCGGTAGTGAAAGCATTCTTGAATTGCTTTTCTGGAGCTTTATTCTGAACTGTCTCTGTTCAATAATTTCACCTTATTCAGATGCTAATGTGCGGTGTCTATCCCTTCTGAATGCTTGGCTGGAGATTGAAATTAGCATATTAGGAATAGGTTTGAAAAAGACTTTTTTCCCCTCCCCCCCCCCCCCCCCCCCCTTTGTGTGCCTATATTTTATAAATAGCTGCGGGGGAGGATGGTGTATTTTGTAAGTGGTTTGCAGAGTTGGAATCCAGTGGGCCTGTGAATGGTGTGGCATTTCGGTTACCAGAGGCTGTTTTTTAGAAAGGATTCTTTCCATTATTAACGCCTACATCATGGGGATGATGCAATGAACTGTCATACACGTTTGCTTTTCTTTAAATTCTTTCATTCTGGTGGTGTTTTCTTGGAACTGGAAAAGTGCAAGCAGAAAAGGTGGTGCTTACTTCTGCACTAGGCTTACTGTAGAGAGCTTTTGAAGAGTGGAGAATGTTGAGATACTTGGCAGAAACTGGATTTCTTTCATTCTATTTGTAGGGGGAAAAATGTTTTTAAATCTATTCCGTATAACTGATTCTGAAGTCTGTCTGCAAATCTGTGTGGGAAAGGCATCTATAATATTACAAATGTAATGTAGAAATGTTTAGGCAATTCAAACAGTGAAAAAGAAAATTGGTTGCCTCTTATATTTTGGGTGTTTTTTTTGTGGCTTCCCCTCACTCCCATGGTTTTGTTGGCTGTAATTATGTGTGGCCCATTTTCTGTTTTTCTTACCTTAAGGAAGTGTCATCCTGTTTCTTCTGACTTTTGTTAGCTGTCCTCAACAACATCTTTGTGAAAACATTGTTTGGTTTTTGTGTGACAACTGAGCTGATAATAGGAAGACTTATGTGAGAACTCTTATTTTTGGAATACTTTTATTAATAACTGATAGCCTCAGGTGCAGGAAAGCGGATTGTTGGTGCTGAGTAGCTTCTTGCTAAACCTCTCCCTGAGCTAAGCCCCTGTTGCTGTTGACCACTCTAATACTGAAATAAAAGCGTTTCAGGGGCTTGTCTGCCAGGCTGATGTGGGGCGGGCACATCCACACCCCTCAGCATGGCCGTTCTTCACGGAGAGACCTATTTCTGTGCGTTGTCTGGACAATTCTTGTCTGGTTG
>NW_008594293.1:121727-128900 GCF_000691845.1 Merops nubicus | reverse complement strand
AGCAGGAATATGAGGCAAACTTGATCTAAACTCGGTTCCAAGGTGGAAGGCTTGGGCCGCCAGGAGTGGGGTGGGGTGGGGGCTCTGTATGCATATCTGTAGCAAGTTTTAGGGACTTAATTTTCCTTCATTTAATCTTTCTTCTGTAAGGTCCTGAGTTTGCCATCCCTTGTGGTGTAAAGGCTTCTCTTCCTGGTACTTTGTGCCTCTTCAGATAAACACAAGTTAAAACTGCCCCAGCCAAGGTAGTTACTGTATAACATGTATTTCTGTCTTGAGTTCTGTCCCTTTTCTGGCTTATCTTAAAGCACGTCCAAACCCACCTATTCATTTGGTATGTGTGATGACTGAGGGAAGGCTGTATATTTATGGATATCTTAAAGTTATATTCCTGCACATTTGTGATGGTTTTAGAAGAATTTGGTTCTGTCCAGATCAGCTGGAGTCCTCTCATTCCTCCAAGAAAGACAACTCAGCAAAAGCTCAGTTTCTGATGGAGGTGTTTGATGGGGAGTTTGGCTTGCCAACAAAAAGGCCTTTGTGGGAGGGGACCGGGGGAAGCTGATTCAGCAAGGACTGTTCATCCCTTGTCTGACTAATGCTTTGGATGCTGCTCTGACTGCGTCTGACCCAGAGGCTCTTTGGAAGCAGCAGGAAGCTTGTTCTCCTTCACTGATGGCCTCGGAGTCGTGTGGCTCTGCTGGCAGATGTGCTCTGGCCACACTTCTGCCATGGAGATGAACTGAGCAGGGCCACCACGTGTCTGGGATATGGGAGCGTAGTGGGGTTTCTGCTGGTGCTGAGTCCACTGATGCTTGTGCCACTTGCTGTGGGAACTAAGGAGGTGTCAGGAGCTGAGAAAATAAATCCTAGCTCTGGCAGAGAGGTGTGAGAGACTATATTAGCCTGTGTTGTGATGCCAAGAGGAGGGCTTAAGAGAGGTGGTGAAGAGAAGGGTGATAAGAAAAGAAAGGAGACAGAGATAGTATTTGGGAGACAGCCAGAATGTAAACAAATCATCTGGGATGTGAATTTGGAGTGATATCAAGTGAGGAGAGGCTGTGAATGGATAAAACCAGGAGAAGGTAATTTAAGAGCATGGATGTATACTGAGATCAAGAGGAAATGTTATCTTGATCCCAGTGTGTAGAAAACTGTAGGAGGGAAGATGTGAGATGAGCTGGAAGAGATGGGTGTCAAAACATAGCGAAACAAAGTGTTCTCATTGTCCTGAGTGAGATGGCTGGGTAAAAAGTAGTCATCACAGTATGTGCTTGAAATCTGGTAGCAGGATGTAAATGTGTGTGGTAGGGAGGAGAGATTGTGTGTTTGTAATTCTCTTAGCAGTTCTAACAGTGTCAAAAGCACAAGATATAAGATAAAGGATTAGGAGCCCAAGGGAATGCAGAGCTTGAATGATAATTTCGCCATTCAAAATTTAGAGTGCTGGGATTTAACATTCCATTACCATGTATAATAATATAAAAATATTTAAATGAGATAAGCATGGAACAGCTATAAAATATTTTCATTAAAAATATGATAAAGCTTTATTTACTTCCTCTGTTGTGAACGTGTTTTCACAAATTATTTTCCTATGTGGAGAACAAATAGTATGTCTCGCACAGCAATGACCAGTTTCTGTCATTAAAGGTGCAAGTCTAAAATTTTACATATTTTGCAGATGTTGGAAAGCCAGTAAGTTATTTTATTGGTGAAATTAGATGGGCATTTAGTTGAATTTTTGTTCTGCTTCACAGTTGAAAGATGCATGAGTGTTATGCAGTCTGGGACTCAGATGGTTAAGCTGAAGAGTGGAACCAAAGGGCTAGTTCGCCTCTTCTACCTGGATGAGCACAGGACCTGCATCCGATGGAGACCCTCCAGAAAAAGCGAAAAGGCAAAAAGTAAACTTTTAATCCTCCTTTTAACTTCTGGGGCAGCTCAGTATTAGAGTGTGAATTACAGAGGGACCAATTAAATAAAAGCTTTTTGATGCTTATTTTAAATGTGATGTGATACTTGCATAAGAATGCAATCCCTTTGGAGCTGTGCAGCCTTCATGGATTGATGGAAGACACTTGGTATCTGTCTCCTCGTGCTCCCCTTCGAGTACCTGCAGTCCTCAGAGGTAGCAGGGAGTGCTCAAAGAGCTTGCTGTGACCTGCTTATCCTTCGAGGCACTGTACTGTGCCCATGGCATGGCCAAAGCAAGGGTAAATCTAGAGATCAAAAAGCACTTTTGGATCTGAACGTGTAATATTAAAAACCATGTAATGACTCTTAACCTGAAGAGTTCAGAATTGCTAAACACAGAAAGATATCCAAAGGGTGCATATTCAAACATGCCAATTTTTGGTTTCCCTTTTCCCCATAGTTGTCATCGATTCCATTTACAAAGTCACCGAAGGCCGGCAGTCTGAAATCTTCCACCGCCACACGGAGGGGAACTTTGACCCAAGCTGTTGCTTTACCATTTATCATGGCAACCACATGGAGTCACTGGACCTGATCACATCGAACCCAGAGGAAGCTCGCACCTGGATCACAGGGCTGAAATATTTGATGGCTGGGATTAGTGATGAAGACTCACTCGCTAAGCGACAGAGGACACACGATCAGTATCCTTTTACCAGTCTGAGCTCCAGCTTTCTGATTCAGTGTTTCTGGCTTGGTATTTTAGTGCCTTCAGCAGAAGGTGTCCTTTCACCTCCTGTTAAGTGGCAAAAAAACCTTGCTGTGGATTGCAACGAAAACTTGAGCAGTGGGTTTGACATGGACACTTATCTGTGCAATGAAACGTCAGCCGTGCCTTAGGGACTGGGTTAAACTGCACTGAGGTCCGGGGATAGTCTTGCATTTTGTTAGTGAAGTTCTTACTGAAGGGTCAAAACAGTCATTTCTGGTTACCTCAGTAAACACTAAGCACAGCATGATTTCACATTTTCTGTCATCTTCTGTTTGCCCTGCTGTGCTTTTTATTCTTTTGCTGCAAGTTACAAGGTCCATTAGAAGATGCTGTTTTCAAGATACCCCTAGTTAAAAGCTTGACTTTGGTAGCCTCTGCACAGCTGAAACCATATAGTTTTGGGGAGTCTTTCAGTAAACTGGTCAGTAATGTCTGCCCATCTCCCCTTGGTCAGTGTATGCCAGATATACATGTGTACTTCCCAGGTCCCACTGATGGTCAGGAGCACACATCTTTAAAGCTTCTTAAGTGTTTGTTATAGCCCAATAAGCACAATGGTCTTCCTGTAAAGATCATGTACATTTAACATTTTCTTGATGTGCTTGCTTTCACAGCTGTGCTGACTAGTGTGTGAAATACAAAAGGCACTCTCCTCCCTAAACCAAACCAATCAAGCCCGTCTTCATTAAAATTATAGCCTGTCTCTTCTGCTACACAGAAATCTACAGTGTGCACTTTTAAGAAGTACTCCTGGACAACACCCATACTTCGGGGCTTTTTAATTCATATTTTCAGTGTTTTAATTCCAATACAAGATAGGCACAGATCCATTTGAGGGATATATTGCATGCTCTGTTGCACACATACTCCCCTTGCTATATTTATCCACGACTTTTCTGAGCTGCACATATCTGCTGTATGTTCTCCACTGGTGAAAACATCACTTCAAGGCTTGTTTGGGTTATCAGATGTGGCAGCTGGGAGACTTCAAACAAAATGATGCTCTACCAGTTCCAGCTAGCCTAAGAAGTTAGCGAAAGCTGCAAAAGGGGTATATGGGCAAAGAGGTGTTAAAAGGTATTGGTTAGAAAGTGCAGAAGTTCAAGCAGGATGAAGGGAGACGTGGAAGAAGAGCCTTGGTTGCACCAGGCAAGAGATAAAATAGCAAACCGTACCAGAAGGTGTACAGTAATGAAAATGCTTCAGTTTGGCATCGGCGTGGGGAGAGCCATGTGGATAGCACGAGATCTTGGCCAGCAATGACTTACTTCACAGTGTTCCCCAATAACTCTAATGCAGGCTGTGTGGAAAGTCTTAGTTCAAGTGCTTTGCCCAGAGGTGGTGACTTGAAAAAGACATGTTTGTGAAGGCTGGCTTGAATAATGCTCAGAAGCATGGAAGATGTTAAGGTCCACTGCTAAGGAATATCCACTGGCCCAGAGGAACAGGGCAGGATCTTGTTCTCGTGAGTTGGAGTCTTGTCCCTTATCTGCCCAACTGCTCTGCCTTCCTTCTCCGTGAGGAAATCGTCCTCTTGTACCTTTCCTTGACACGTTTGTAGCTGGGTCAAACAGACCTTTGAGGAGGCTGACAAGAATGGAGATGGCCTGCTGAATATTGAAGAGATCCACCAGCTGATGCATAAACTAAACGTTAACCTGCCCCGCAGGAAGGTCCGGCAGATGTTCCAGGTTGGTGGCCTCTAACATGCAGTGTTGTGGTGAGATAGTGCCAGCTATGGGCTATTTCTGGACAGACACAGACTAAGACCTGCAAGTTGGGACTTAAAACTCTGTCCTTTCCAGCACCTCACAGACATTTTCCAAGTCTTACTTTTTTGTAGGCAAAGATGCATCAAAACATTGATTTAATGACACGAACCCCGTAGAAGACAATTTATTAATATTACTTTTTCAGATGCATTTTTGTTTTCGTCTCTGTGAACAGTATTGTTCTACGCTGGCATTGATAGACAATGAAGTTACTCTGTTTCTATTGAAATATTTTTTAATTTCCTTTACAGAAAATTATTTAGCAGAAACTAGCTTTATGAAAATAATTAGACTTTTTTTTTTTTAAACAACTTCCTTTTACTTTGCCAGAATCAATTTTTAACTTTGTTGTCCGAAAACAGTTACCTTTTTTCATCAGCCCTAGTGTTTACTGTAGGAAAGCAAAGATAAGCCAAGGACATAAAGAGGAGCAAAATGGTACCAGCCAAAAGCTGGCTGGCTATAAAACATGGGAGAGTTGAAGAATCTTCAGTGGTCAAAAGTGCTTCATTTGTCTGGTATAAAATCTGCATTAGAGATACATCACTATCTCCATATGAAGTATAGACTAGTATAGTGATATAATATCACTCTACTTGTGGACAGTCGTGCCATTCCCCAAAGGCTTGGGAAGTGTGGAAACTGGTGGGGTTGTGCTGTGGATACAAATGTGTGTTGTACTTGTTCCCACAAATTTTAAACATCATTTTTGATATACAGCACAGTAAAATGATTTAAAATCCCATTCGTCACCAGATAGCTGGGCATTGTTTTCTTCTCAGCTTACTTTATTTACTTACTTTCTGAGTTTATAGCTCAGATGACAGTAGCACTAACAAGGTGAGATGAGATGCAGCTCCTGGAGATCCTTGGGTTTTGCTGGTGTTGTTGACTGCTGCAGGAGAGGCAGAGAGTGGTGAAGACGTGTACTGAGAGGAAAAAAAGCCCAGTAGTTCTGTCTGTATTCTTAAACTGTCTAGGGATGAAGTAGGGCACTCTAGCAACTGTCAGCCCTTATATAACCAGAGGCAACTTCTAGTTAAAAATAAGCTGCTTTACTTATTTTTATTTTGCTTCAGTTGCTGCCAGCCTATACCTGAGTTAATACCCTAGACCTCACAGGCATGGTTAAAGTTTTTAAGGTTGAATATAAAGGGAGTGTTGAAGGTTTATTTGCCGTTAGTCATTCAGGGCTCAATCCCAAAGGCCTGGGAGTAGAGTATGGGGCTGCCACTTTCATTGCGTGCATGTATAAGTGAAGTGTATGGCAGGAAGATGGGTTCCTGTTCTCCGACTTGCTTTGAAGTTGAGTGTTTTATGTGAAGGGAAAACAAAACTGGATCCTTGGAAGGCAAAGCAAATGAGATGTATTCATTACATCTGCAGTTAGATTAGATCAACTTCTTTAGAAGAAGTGAGGTTAGAAACCAACTGAAGAGCTTTCTTGAGAAGGAAGAAGTGATAGCAGGATGAGGATGCCCTCCATCTGGAGAAGAACATGTGTTTGGTGTACCACTGCAGAGACAAGCCAACAGGTTCAGAGCCAAGGCAGTGCTAAAAGGACTCCACAGAGAAGGTGTTCTGAACAGAAGTGCCTCTATAACACAATGTGACTTGGGAATGGCAGAGGGGTTTGTAGCTGCAAAGAAAAAAACATCAGATAGAGCCATGATTGAAGGGTGTTATTGGTGGGAACAGTGACATGTTGCTAAATGTTTATTTCACTTTGTGTCCATTATCTGCTTACAGCCTCAAACTTAGCCAGAGTTGTAGCTTCCCTAAAGTTCCTTTTTTTATGAAGACCTACATAATGTTTGACAGCAGTTCTCCAGAATATATTCTTTGTTTTGAAAATCCAAAGCAATCCTCTTAGGCAGATGTTCACAGTAAAAAGCTTGTATTAACATGTGTTAAGTATGGTTTTCTTCTCTTTCTGCCTCTGAGGGTAAACAAAAATCTGCCATAGGACTGCGGCTACTGGGCATATATTCTGGTGTGGAGTTGTATTGCTGCTGCAGGCTCTTCCCCTCTGCAGAGTGCTGACGGGGGGCTGAGAGTGTTGCAGTTTGAATTCGCCATGATATTGTCCTGAATGTTTTTAAATGTCGGACCCTGTTGTTAGGGGAAGCCCCAGGATGAAATTATTCTGTTCCTCACTATGTTTTAATACAGGATAACTACTGGGCATACAGGAGAGAAACAGACGTCAGAATAAAGGCCAGGATGAGCCTCTTTTCATGGGAAACAGATGCAAAACACAAGATGGAATTGGGACTTTCACAGGGAACCTGGGGCTTTAGTGTAGTGGCTGTTTTCACCAAAACATCCAACAGATGGTATTACAGTTGTACAGTTATTTTAGTTTGCAAGGTTCTGTTCAGACTCAAATTCTATCAGACTAGAATTTATTAAATTTGTTTGTACACGAATCCTGCTCTGTTCCCTGAATTCACATGTTCAGCACGCTTACCTCAGTGTGTTTACCTCTTAGGAAGCAGACACAGATGAGAACCAAGGAACCCTAAATTTTGAAGAATTTTCAGTGTTTTACAAGATGATGTCCTTACGTCGAGATCTCTACTTACTGCTCTTAAGCTACAGTGACAAGAAGGATCACCTCACTGTTGAAGAACTTGCTCAGTTTCTGAGGGTGGAACAAAAGGTATGGGAATACTATGCATCCATATAGAGGTACCTCTGGCTACTTTGAAG
>NW_008594293.1:114118-121696 GCF_000691845.1 Merops nubicus | reverse complement strand
GAAAGAATTTTATGTGAAAATTTAGCCAAAGGCAGGGGGTTAAGCACAAATGTTGTAACAAAAAAAAGAAATCTAGAACCTTTGCTGTTTTTTAAATATTTCTAGAAAGAGTTTGAACTTTTTTTGGTCTCTGGTAGGGGAAAGGCAAGTGTAGGGCAATAGGGTTAATGTGTTGGGGTTTTTTTTATATAATGACACTTAGGTAATAGTCACACTTTTGAATTGCAGCTGATTATGAGATGTCTTAGCATCATTGCTCTCTCTTGCATGGCTTGCCTTGGTTGTTTATTGGTGTTGTGGGGGGAGCATTTATATTTCCATACGTTTCCAGGAGATGCCTTTTGTGAGTAAAGGTTTTGCTTGGAAGATATACTCTAAATTATGGTGATGTGATTTATTTTAAAGCTAGAAACAGAAGAAAAAGAGCAAACTATTTCTGATTATCTGCAAATGGTTTGCTTGTGCATGGCTTAATAGAGTAACATGTTAAGACGAATCTTTGTCTTCTCATGTCCTTTCCTGTAAGCCAAGTTGAATCCTACAGTACTGTTCTATGTCCCAGAAGTTCTCAAGTATCAGGAGTAGGAGTAATTATAAGGACTGCTGCTTTTATTATTGAGACAACAGTTTAAATATTGACAAAAAAAGAACCTCTTCAATGTGCCCTAAATCTGTTACATTTTAAGGGAAGATGGCACTATTGTGATATAATACAGATACTGATATTGCACCAACCCAGCCAAGGATGAGATGTCCCGGATTCTATCCTTTTTTGCCTTCTGCTGCCTTTCCCAATTTTTCTTCAGAAAGGTCTGTTTTCCAGACGTTCTTCACAGATGTGTGGGACTTGTGCCAAAAAAATGCCACATCTGGAGGTTGTACTTTTACCTGAAGCTACTCGGAGAGAAGCAATTGAGAGAGTTGAAGTTCAGGGAACCACAAGAACAGATACACTTACTAAGGGATTTAAATAAACAAATAAAGTGAAAAGAGGAATAAGAAACTCCAGAAGCAAAGCTGGGTCAGGATCACAGATTTCCTCCTAATGTGCTTATGAACAAACTTGCTGAACAACAACAAAAAAATCTCGATAGCTGTTTCTGTGTATGTCGCTCCAGTGGAGATTTTCATGCCCATCTTGAAGGGGACTGGGCAATGACAAAAATTATCTGTGGAAACCATGGAGAGAACTTGTCCACTGGACAGCAGGAGCACAGAAGGAACCTTGAGATCTCTAGGACTCGTTTGCTTCTGGCAATTGTTCCTGGGTTGTTTGCTCGCCCCATGGGTCCTTGCAGAGTGTTCCAAAACAACCTCACAAACATAAATAGTAGCATCCTAGCCTGCTTCAGCATCCTAGATACAGATGCTGTGTTTTCCCTGCAGTCACTGGAATCTTGTGCCATTTTGGGATCCTGCCTGCCACGACTGCTTTTTCTGAGTTACCCCAAGCAGAAAATATCAACACTCTGTGCTGGTTTGTTGCTGAATTTCGCCACTGGCCCTGTGGCCATTCCCTGGTGTGTACAGCTCCCTGGTTCTTGAAACATGGAGCACTATCACGTCATTGCTCTTGTTACAATAGTCTCGTCACACCGATTCCTGCAACCAGTCTGGGCCTGGCAGTTCTGCTAATTACAATTTGAAAGCACATATTGCTTTTTATCTTTTTCCCTTTCCTTTATTGCACTAAGATTTTTGAGCTCACCACCTTTTCCTTTGTTTCCTTTTTAATCACTGCCTTCTACTTGGGTGCCCTTCAGTGGAGCACCCTTGACAGCAGTAGTAGCAAAGTTGACACTGATGAGAAAGCAAAGAAATGCTCCAGGGAGGGCATGTTCCAGGAGATGCTGAAGTGCCCAGGAACAGATGAAGAGCAGTGGTGTGAGAGGGCACCCAGGGACCTGGAGCAGGAAGAAAAACATGTGGAAAAGGCAGAAGAGCTGTCTTTGTGGGTGCGCAAGGATATTATGAAACTACTGATGCAGCAGAAAAAACGAGTTGACTGTCAAGCCTGGCATACTGCATCCTCTTCTCTGTCTACACGCTGCTCAAAATGCTGAATCTGGACAGGGCTGTAACTGCTCTGCTCAACGTTGTTCCACAAACAACAGACAGAAAAAGTAAAGGCATGATCTCCTGCAGCTGAACCTCTCGATGGCGTAGTTTAGAAGCACCTTGCACATTCTTTGCCTCTTCCCACTTCCTAGTATTAACAGCGTTAGAGCAGATTTGCCATTTAATGTTTTCAGGACACAGGCATGATAACCATGTCCTTGGGTAAGGCAAGATTGCCTTCAAAAGCTGATAATGGTGCAATTCATAATGCAGCTCTCAAGTGCCTTCAACCAAACATCATTTTGTTTTTGCTGTTGTCTTGACTACTTGGAAATCTGTGGACAGTCTGCCCAACTCCATCTGCAAATCTTTTGGCAAGACTTTTAGATATTCTGCAGCCCGAGGATAGAACAAAAAAGGTTTGGTTTTTTTTGTTAATGTGCTAAGCTGGCTTCTGTTTTTTTAGGAGCTCTCTGTTGCCTTCACCCCAGAGCTTGTGGAACAGATTATTTCCACTTAGGTGCGGTTAAACTCAGCTCATTGCTATTGAAATTGCAACTATATGGCTTCAAATGTCGGAAGAACAGGAAGTAGGCTGTGTTCCTGGCATGACTGCTGCTCCTGCAGTCCTCTTAGCACAAGTGACTGTGAGGGAGAAACATCCCTGGATGTCCAGTCACATTTCTGTGCCTGGGTGATGTCTCTTTGGGAGTGTCCTTGCTTTTAATAAACCAATATTGTTGTCTGAGTTGGTCCTCCCCAGAAACTGATCTCCTGCTACATGACAGATTGCTTCCACAGCAGGATCTCCTGGTGCTTCTGACTAATGGAGCTTGTGTCCTACTGCTCTTTGAGTAGTGGGCCTTGGCTGAAATGGGCTCTAAACCATCATCTTGCCCGTCGCAGAGCAGCTTGGTGGTTGCCAGCCGTTCTGGACCTGCGTCGTAGAGTGAACGGCCTCGTTCTGCCCTGGTGCTGGGAGCCCCTCAGCGCCGGTGCCCTGGGTCTGAGCAGCCCGTGGCTGTTGTCTGATTGCTGCCTGTCCTTCCTGCCTCCTTTCCACTGCATCCGTGTCATGCCACGTGCTTTTGTTTCAGCCACAGCAGAGAGCTTTTTGGCTGTTGTGCTGATGGTTTTATGCAGTTACAGGGCTGCTTGGGCATTCTAAACCTGCACTGTTTGGGTTTGTCTTTCTGAGGGTGAGGTTTCCTGTGTGTCTGCTTGTCACCTGCTGCCTTACCACGGATCAGTTACTACTGCAGTACAGTTTTCATCTGTGCTGAGAAAAAGGGCAGCCTGCTGCCATGGTGCCTACAGCAGTGTTCTTGGTGTGCTCCAGGGGAGTGATGCATGTTGTGGGATGGGCCTGGTTGTACTCCTGAGTAACACGGACCAGATGGGAATGTTGCTACCACACCATCATATTGACACCAAATGAGTACCTTCTGTGGTTAAAGGGCTACTGCTGTATGCAGCCCAAATGAAGCTGGAGCCAGAATTAATGCCCCGTATCATTTTAGTCAAACTGAAGAGGAAGTAAGTTTATTACAGTGACCACCCTTGGAAGACGCACATAGGTTTATATAAAGCTCTTCCTTAACTATTCAACATGAGCTAGTAAATTTTGAGTTAAGCCTGCTTGAGAGTAGGTTTATTCTTATTACTCGTCTGTGCTAATTAGCCAGTATTGCAGGAATAACTAGGGATGTGGTGAGTAGTGAAAATGTGACCAAAAAGTGGCATGAAGTGTGGGGATTAAGTACACTTTTAGAAAACAAATATTTTGAAACAACTGTGCCTGCTCTCTTGGAAGAAGTTTTAAAGGGGCACGATGAGGCAGCATATGCTAGGGCTTGTCGATATATGTTAGGCTATGATCTGAAACAGGGTGTGATGCAGAATGCTGGGAACCAGTGTCCCGAAAGGAATAGGAACTTATAAGAATATCAGTGTTGGCACGTGGACTTTGAAAAGAGGATAGACTGTGGAGCTTGTTCATACCAGACAGGGTATGAGATCATCATGTCTGACCAATCCTTATTGCTTTCCACAAAAAACCACCTCTTAGTGCAGCAACACCAGCTCCCAGCTGGCAAACAAGCTGATGCCTGCCTCGCTCTCCATGGCGTACACAAGAGGACAATCAATATGTCTCATTTATGTGGTGACTCGTATGTCATGACATCTTGCAATGAAATTGAAACAATGTCTTTACTTTGATTATTTCTATTTTGATTTTTCTTATAGAATGATTAACTGTGAACAACTAAGGCCTAAACCATTAGAGCAGTGTTGATATGCTCTTGGGTTGGCATCCTGTCCAGGAACACCTGCTATTTACACTGCACTTCTTTTCTGACTTTTTCCTTTTTTTCCCCTCCCACCCGAATTTCTCTTCTACTTTACATTCCTCTTTCTTCCTTCCTTTCCCATGAGAATGGGAAGTGAGGATGATTCCCATTCTTAACTTGTGGGCCTTTTACAGAAGAGGGTTCTCCCCTTACCTGGTATTGCTGTGCACTGCAGCTTCAGCTGGCATTAGATTTTAGGCAATAGGTTTATCTGACCTGCTTCCAATGAGACTGTTGAAATCAAAAGTGATATCTCTCTCCTTTCTCATACTTCTACAATGAAGATTAGGGATAACGTTGCTTTTTTTTTGTAGCTTTATAGGATGTTATTTTAGGAAAATTAATTGGTAGTTCATTTACTTAAAAAACCAAGATCTTACTGGTTATTCAAAGGCTGGTACTATTTTAAAGACCATATCTGCATCAAAATTAAAGCTTCTAACCAGGAATATAAAAAGTAGCCCTGTATCCAAGAGATACTGTGAGCTTCACTATTGACCATCTTCAGTAGTCCATGTATCTAAATATTCAGTCATAAATTTTGATCATTACTATTTAATATTAATTTTTTGTAACATACTTTAAAACTTAATAAAAACAAATTGAAATGAGTAGCCCAAGCTGTCACATCTCAAGCTACCGTTAAAAAGCCCAAATCATTGGCCTTTTCCCTAGCAGATGCAGCTTTGGACTAGAGAAGACACTTTTGTTTCTAGAGCACACCGGTACCCTGCCACTCGGCCATCAAGGAACCATGTGGGGTAATGGAAAAGTTAATTCTAGCCAGCTTGTGCTGAAGGGCCTGCTACGAGCAATGCTTGCAATCAAACAGCAGCATTTACTTGAGCTAGGATAATCAGGGTAGGTTGTTTTCTACTGAATTGTTTCCTTTCCTATTATGCTGTGTAATTCCTGCAGGCATCTTATGATTGTTGGCTTAGCTAGGAAAGAGAAATAAAATGTTTGGAGAAGGAAATGGGCTTGAGCCATGCTTTCCCTGTGCCAGAGGGAAAATAGAGGGAAGGGAGAAAAGAGAAAGAGGCTGGAAAATTTCTCCCAAGCTTTTCAGCTTGAGTCACCATATGAGTTGAGCTGCTGTCTTGCCTTCTGTTACTGTACTTCTATTGTTGACACATCCTGTTTTTCCCCCCTCCTTTAGTAATTTTTCATACTTAGGCTGTAGCCTTTTAGGTGTAATGAGACACGGTCAGTCATGGCACCCACACTTCTTAGGAGGAACTCAACACTTGGCAGGGTAAGGCCCTTAGAGAAGACCAGGTCAAGAGAGCCGACCTGCCTCTAGATTTCCATACAGCTGAATGTTGATGCTAGGAATATTGAGCCACAGGAAATAATGGAAAGCACAAATTCATCAAAGGCTACAGACAGAGCAGAGTAAATAGGATTTGTTTTGCCATCTGAAAGAGAAGTTCATTAGTAAGAGAACTGTTCAGAGAGGGACTGGTTTTGGATTAAATGTAGTGTAATCTGCATGATGACCGACCTTAGCCCTGCCTTTGCCTGGAGCAGTTGTATTAACAGAGCTGACGTGCGCCCCAAGAACAGGTGTCTGCATGTTCCTGTGCTTCCAGGCTGCTCCACCTGTCAGGGCATTCCAGCCAACTTGGGCCAAAGGTAGCAGTGTACAAACAGTAAATGGAGTAGTGGTGCAGATAAGCTGCCAAAGTTTTGCTGTCATTGTCACCATCCTGTGAGATTATTAGTGGAGGAAATGAAACACACCTAATAATATTTTTTGTTGTGGTTTTCTACAACTTCAGGAGTGGGGGGGAGAAAAGGTGAGATGAGCGATGGAAGCTACTTCATTTCTTTAATTTTAAAGGAAATATGAGGGTAGATAATACTATGGCCCTGGTAGTTAATTAGGACTTAAGTTGTGGGCTAGTTGAAGCTGATGACAAAACAATTATTTGTTTCAGAAGAACTACTGCTTTTCATTTCAGAATCTAATTATTTATCACAGAGCCTGTATATTACAGTGAACTCCCTTGCAAGTAATGAAATCACAGAAGTGGAAAATGCATGAAAATGAAATCAAACCCTGCTAAATCTTTTTGCATGTTTAAGTAGGTTATATTAAAGAATATAACTTTATAGTTCTCATTTCAGCAGCGTTGCCCAGTACAACTGTTAAGTGTGCTTAACAGCTAACTCATCTTTAAACTAAAATGAGACAGCTATTCAGTGATCACTACCTCTCACTCCCGTTTTTCTCCTCAAAAGTAAGAACTGTGAGGCTTGTGCAGCACTGACAAAAATCAAATCAAAATCTTGAAGTCCTTTTGCAGCAGTGTTACTGACTGTTCTGTTCATATTTAACTGAACTCAATGTTTAATCATAAGGTTTTTCAACTGGACCGAGAAGCCTAAAGTAGTTTTTGACACACTGGTGACATGGTATTAAAAATAAGTGCATCAACACTGTCATTCTTGTGCAGATGAATAATGTGACAACAGAATATTGTCTTGACATCATACAGAAGTTTGAAGTATCAGAAGAAAACAAGAAGCAAAATGTTCTTGGGATTGAAGGTAAAGTTTCTGCTTTGGAAACTGTACTGTAGTGGAATAGAAAAGCCTTAGCAGTGTTTTGGTGTAGCTTCTGATGTTTGACTATGATAAAAAGTTAAGTAGGAGGTCTGCACCTTCTGTTCTGCTTGTAAGCAGCGTGGGTTTGTCAGGACCGCATAAGGTAGTTGGGGCATGCTTGTCTTGGTCTGTACACTAGATCTGGGATAGGGAGGTGCTCCAGGGTTTCAGAGAGTTTTTACATGTGCATTTTTGTCATCTGCCCCTTTTAAGGATCTAAATGAAATGATCTGAAAATAGGTGAAACAGTGGCCATGTTAATCTGGGGGGGGGTTCAGTCGTCTCATACAGCTGCTATTCATTACTGTTATGCCTCTCTTGGAGTCCTGCTTTCTTTTTTTACTATTCATTGTGTCTTTCTAGATTATATTTGCTTTTCTAGTTCAAAGCTGTTTGAAAATTGTCTGGCGACAAGGGTTGGATCTTGGGGGAATGTATCTTCTCAAGTCTATCATAACTTCCATAGACTTCTGTTCTGGTTCCGCGTAAAAAGGGGTTCAGGGCAGGACCCACACAGAACTATGTACTCACCTTCCCCCCCCACCCCCCCCGAGCGAGA